>NW_008824111.1:1219378-1234339 GCF_000699105.1 Pygoscelis adeliae | reverse complement strand
TCTCTCTCTCTCGACATCTCTCTCTCTCTCTCTCTCTCTCTCCTGTTCTTACCATCTTATCCCCAAATCAGTAATAGTCTTTGACCAGTATTGCTGTGATTAAGGAAGGAGAGAGATTGCCTTGTTAAAGGTACTTCCCAGAGTATGAAAAAAATAATGTGAGGACTGCTTAGATTAATAATTCATAGTTAACTGATGTAGCAGGACAAACAAAGTACACTCAAAGTTCCAGTTACCTGAATATCATGAATGTCATTGCATCCTTATGATAATGGACAAGATGCTGCTTCAGGGCTTTCAGGGACAATGTATTCATTGTTCTTTGGTTTGTCCAATGTAGCAATTAATGTGATTAAGCTAGTGCCAAATCTGTTTTAAATACTGTTGCACTGGGTCGTTAACTTTAACACTGTCATCATGTTCTCCCTACTGCATTTACCTTATTTAGGGAAGATACTGATGCTTAGCATTCACTTGGATCAAGAATATATTAATGCTTCGCTAGTTCTCAAGATATTACTCAAACTGTTCGTGTATTAGGAATTATACTGGACCAATAGGGGAAAAAAATTCAGCCCTGTATCCCTTAGCCACTTGAAACTTCCACAGAAATAATAGCAAGTGTCTCTAGAGCCATAATTTGGAAACCTGTTGGTGTTTAGCCAGGGGGGTGTGTGTGTGTGTGTTTTTTATCTTGATGGATGCTCTGTTAGGTTACCTTCAAGGTTGCCCAGAATAAAAAAAAGATAGAGATGTTCATAGGTCCTGTAAAGGATATGATGCAAGGTAGTTCAGAAGAAATCATCAGATAATTCTCAAGCAGTTCTTTTTATTCAAAAGATACATCAAGGCATGCTGGGTTTTCTAGTGAGAGCTATTGGGACTGGCTGGAGGCGGCTGTAAGGGGTACCTGAAAATACGTCAGCAGTGGGTAGTAGGTCTAGACATGGGTGAAATGTTTTTTAGAAATAACTTAAATAGTGGCAAAAACTGCATAGAAAATTGGTTGGTTTTTGAAAATTGACTCTTGTCTAGAAGGGTCATTGGGACGCATGTAACTGAAGTTCATTCTACAGAGACTTGGGGAAAGGTTCTGGTGTCAGTTACACAGCCATGAACCTACAGAAACAGTTATTCAGGTAGCAGTTGATGCAGGCGGCTTCTAGTCTTTATCAAATATAATAATATACTTGAAACAAGGAAGTGAATTAATAACACATATAAAAATATCTGTGTGCCAGACACTTACTGTAAGAAAAGAAGAAAAAATAATGGATTGATTTTCCGTATTACAGACGTCAGTCTGGCACCGCTCTTATTTTTCATGTGTGGGAACAAGAGTAAGAAAAATGTCTAAAATAAATTCATAGTTTATAATTTGCATATATTTGATCTTAGGGGAACAAGTCCTTGCACTTGAACTTAAGATGAAGAGGAAATATAGTCATGTGGCACCATACCTGAAGACATTCCTAGAAAAGCATTGAATAAGCACATATATCTGCTAGTGGATTTCAGACGTGATCTTCAAATGTTCATGTTACTTTACTTCTAAAGTGAAGTGCAAGCTCAAAAAAAAAAAAATTATCAGTCTCATCTGAAAGAAATAGAGAAATTAAGAATAGTGTCTGGTAGATAGGCAGAAGGTTATAATGAGATTACAGGGTGCCCTTGCAATGTGAAGAGGAGAGAAAAAGCGGGTAGTAGAAGTCAACAGGAATATGGGAAAGGATGCACAAAGCTTCTAGCATATGGGGACACAGACTGTTTCCAGCCTAGGGAGATTGTGCATAGGGACTTTGGGGGGGGAAAAGGAAATATGTAAGTAGGCCACCATGTGTGCAATCTGCCGTGCCTATGGAATGACAAAATGTAAAACCTGAGTAATTGGGGGATTGGTCAGATGTGCCTGGAATGATTTTCAGGGGGAGATAATAGAAAAAAATTTTGGTTGTGAGGCTATAGTCTGCTGACTTTCCATTAAATCCTTATAAATACTCTTATAGAAATCAGAGTAGGCTGTTTTGTGCATAGCGAATGATAAAAGACTGCCCAAAAAGGGAGTTAGGATAGACTGGTGAGTGCGCTGTAAAGTCCTCCCTAGCTTATAGTGTACTGTTCCATGTGTAGAAAAGCACGTAGATGTCTAAGGGCTTGTATACATAGGATCAGCCATCATAGTTAAGGTAGCTTTACTAAAGAAAGGGAAGACCTCAATAAGTGCGATTTGTACCACATTAAAGACGGTAAGAGGAGCTGTCATTGAAGTGTAAAGTGACTGTGAAATAATTTATTTTTATTTTTGATACTTCTTTTTAAAAATGTGTAACCTTCTATGAAGTGCATAAAGCAATTGGATCTCTTTCTGGAACAGGCAGTGTTATATTTTTATGTACTAGTCTATATGAAAATCTACATGTCAATAATTATGCTTGCTTTCAACCTCTTCCTTGTTTTTTTTTCCCAAGTTCTCGTAGTTTTCAAAAAATTTCCCTATGTTTTGCAATTTGACCTGGAGGGTCAGAATGAAATGTGTACAAAACTGTTCCTAGAGCTGGTGAAGAATATAGTAGATTCTATCTCCCTGGTGTAGAGCAGGAGACATGTTGTGTTAATTAACTTTTTTCATAGCTGCATCATTCCTTAAAATACATTCTGGAGAAATGGTTGCAGTTCTGGATAGACGTTAGCTTTTTCCCTTTCAGCCCTGGTGCATACCATAAACTGAATTACCTCTAATAGCCTTTCTGTTCTAAAATTGTTGAGTTTTTTGTCTCAGCAGCCTTTGAAAGCATATGTCTGCAGTACTTTGTATCTTGAAAAAAACTGAGAGAACTTTCACAGTTCTGTAGAATCATCTGATTCGATAAGTACCAAAGAAGATGGAGTTTTTCTTGTGCGCTAGCCAGATGGGTTCCACAGATTCCATATTGCACAGTCTGATCTATAGTCTTGGCAATAGTTAGTTTCTAATGTACAGCTTAGCTTTAGTTTTTAATTTGTGATGACCTTCACTTCATTAGTTGTGATTTTAAAGTGTGCAATCCATCAGCTATTTGTTTGATCCAGTAGCCATATAGTTCTAGAAATTGCTTCCCAATAGATTCTCTTAGTGTTTTATATTTTTGGAGGGAGGGTGGGAAGGAGAAGAATTTCTTACTTCTTGTCATTTCCAAGCTTTTACAAAATTAATATCAAGAATACATAATGCTTAAGAGATTTTCCTTTTAATGAGCTAGTCCACTTCCTTGTGATAAAATCGGACCTCTTCTGGGCAAAATCCTCCACAAAATACATTTTTGGGCAGAGAAGGTACATCTATCTATCCTGCTCTTCTATCCTTTGCATCTTCATCAAATACTAACAAAATTTTCTATATTTAAAATGATAAAGCATAGTGAATGGTCTTTGGAGATTCCTGTTTCCAGGTACTTGGGAAAATATGCACTTGTTTATCAGAAATTCTAAGTGTCTATCGCTCCTGCAAAACTTAATGAGAACTGCAGATGTTTGGCCCCTTTTGCTGTAGTGTTCACCATATAACAGGCTGGGCAAGAAGCATTAGTGACTGTCAAAATCACACCTTATGTTTTAAAACTGACAGGTGTGTAACAAACTGGTTCATTCAGACAATTAGTATTTTAACCTTTCTGAAGCAGTATGATGTCTTTTAAGGAAACAAAGGCTTTCCCATCCAGCAATCAACTGAAAGGTGTTAGAAATGCCTCACAGTTCCCCAGAGAACTTTCTTTTTCTGTGAAAACTAACTGGACCCTGAGATTTTCTTTATGGCGTGTGTCTGTCATGAGTAATGTAGAGGGCAGGTGGGAAGTGAGAAGAGACTTGTCTAACTAAGGGACCCTATGAAATCCTCACCTGAGACAAGAAGAGAAAGACAAACTTGTGTGAAGGTACCATGGGCTTTGTTTATGGATAAAAAGAAAGGAATGATTTTATGACGTATCCCTCCAAGATAAAGTGGTAGCAGCCTGCTTTGATTTCATTCCAAAGGAACAGTGGCACATACATAAAACTAATTCAGGGAGGTAAGAAGCATTATGCAGTGATCCCAAGACCTTTAGATACTATTTTCTGTGGGTTCAGGAAAAAAGTATCCAAATTTTGTGTATATATTTTTTTCATATATGATGAACTCATTAGTTCCTCAGAGAACACAGAGCTATCTGAAAGTAAGAAACTTTAGGCCCTAGACTAGTGAAAAATTACCCCCAGGATCAATTTTTCAAATCCTTCAGATGGGAATCATGCAAACTGAAAAAAAATGTGCATTTCAAGGTCAAAAGAGATTATTGTAATGAGATGAGTATACAAAAAAAATGCATAAATTATGATTTCTAGATGAAGCCTTTTAAGCTATTATTCTTACTGATGTTGCATTCAGTATTTATAATATAGAATCTACGGAGTTCTGTCTGTTGTTAACCTAGACATTTGGAAGAACAGTTAACTTTATTTGCAGACAACCACTGTTACTTAATAATATTAAGGTCAGTGTGGCATAGCAAAGAGTTTGTGGGCATCTCTTGGCTGATATCCTGGTGCTAATTAATTACTGGTGCACTAGTTTCATTCACTGCACCAACTTTAAGAACCTCTATAATCAGCATCATAGGTCAAAGAGATTGTTCTGCGTTGATCAATGTATTCATCATTAATATGTAGCCATTTTATGATATATTTTTTCTTGGGGTAAAAAAAAATAGATTACAGATGTATCCAATTAAAAATCTGATACTAAAGGAAACCCTAAGTTTTAGAAATTGACAGCGCTTTGGTTCTTGTTTCTATAAATTGCTTTTATTGGCTTCTTAGAAAGAATGACTTGAAGCAGCTGTATTTAAATTAAGGTGGAGTAATTTATAAGCAGAATAAAATGGTCATAATGTTTCAAATTAACAACAGGTAAAATAAAATAACTGTACCGTAAAAGTGAACGAGAGAGAGAGATAAAATCTACATTGTGTGCGTTGCCCCTTCATTGTGAAGACTATCTCTTCTTAGGGAATTTGCTTAGTTCACAGCTATTGCTAGCACTTTCAGCTGCATTTTGGCTTTGGTTCTAAATATATTGGAATGTTTGGAGCTTAGTGGCCATGTCATGTAAAACCTATATTCAATAAATTGCATGCAAGAACAGTATAAATATCAGTGTATCTGTATAGATAACTAACAGATAATTACCAGTAGCTGTCATCATGCATACAAAATTATGGTGACTCTGGGTACAGAAAATAACTACCTTTCTGCCTCTCTTTTTAATGCTAGCACTTATTCTCATGTGAAAACCACAAGTTCTTTTCCAGGTCACTTTTGCATGTGCTGTTCCTTTCTGTGAAAAACTTTGGGGGAAAAAAAGTCTGAAAAATGGAGACTTTTCAGGCCCTCATGGACAATCCATATTTGACCTTTTCCAGCAAGTTAATCTCCTTTGCAAAGCAAATTCATTATATATCACATAGTTTTAGGCATAAAACCCAGTAAAGCCAATGCAGTGTCTGCAATGGGTTTCCAGCAAATTAGCAAGTGGGGTAGCATGAAACAAATCAAGTATACCTTGTGATAGTTTGTTGCTTTTCCAATTAAGAAATAGATCTTTTGCATGCAGTAGTGGAAACTTCTCCCATGGCATGGCTTGCCCAGCATGTGTTTCCAGTGGGTATCATTACAGATAATGGGCTTCGGTTTGCATCTTGGGATTTCAGAATTTTGCAGAGCAACACAATTTGATTGTTACGTTCTCACTGCATCATTGCAAACTCAATGGCAGAAGCAATATCAAAACTGTCAAAAGACCCAAGCAAACAAAACCCAGCAACAATTGTTAAAAGGCAAAGCATATATTCATGTAAGTAATACTGAACTTCAAGAGTACATCTACGAAAGACTCTGCAACTTGTAGGCTATATTGTAAAATATATGGAGAAAATTACAGAATGACTAGTCAATAAGGTAAGGTAAAAATGTCAGCCCTTACTGTTATTTGAAGAGGCCCATTGGAATGATGCTCTTTCATGAAAGCATTTTAGATGTAACGTGAGGCACTTATAAGATGTTAGATACATTTCAAACATGAATATCCTCTTTCTTATCTTCACTGAAAAGACCTTTCACACTATCCTCCTCTCATCAGTCTCTTTGCTAAAAAAGTTTGCAGCTTGCACATCTCTGTTTATTTCAGTCTGTGGTTAATGCATATGCATTCACTGATTTGGCAGGTGCCAATGCAGTTCATTTCATAATCTCAAGGACAGTCATCCAGTTATTTACTAAATGTGCAGATCGTCTGTGGCATCATTTATCTAACTGTATCCTGGTGGATTCTGTACAACAGGTTTTCATTGCAGGGATCGTCTCCAAATTACGGATCGATAATTTGTGTGTAGTACATGCTGTAATAGTTCCATTATAGCATGCACTGCAGAAGTAACTCCAGTCAGTTTCATCCATTTTGGCACAGAAGAACTGCAAGTGGCAGGTTTACAAAAAACTGTGTGTGCTTCTCACCATACAATTAGGCTGTGGAACCCTTCTATCATGCTGTAGATTTTATGTGAATTCAAAAAGTGGCTATGCAAATTTGTGAAAGAAGAATTCTTGAAGGATAGGGAAGCACAAAGATATCACCTCTGGGTCAAGAAGTCTGAGCCACAAACTGGTGGAGGTTGGGAGAGTGTACTTTGGAATTATCATTCCAAGTTATTTTTCTGTTTTTTTTCCTTTATATCCACTTTTGGTATCTCTTGGAGGCGGGGTATTGAGTTGGCTGGCTGGCTTAATGCAGAGATTCTTATGCTAAGTTCTTACAATACTTTAAGGATTTTCACTAGAAAATTTAGAACTGTTTAGTAACAAAGTCCTTTTCAAATGTTTTATGGGCACTTCAGCACTTAGCAGACAAAGTGAGGTTGGTGATAGCGTTCTGAACTGAGGGTAATTATGTTTGTATCTTCTTGATCTATCTAAATATCTTTGTTGCTCTCTCCTTGATTGCTGGACCTACTGGGGTTCTACCAACAAGCTTAGTCTACCTGATTAGAACTGACATTCCCCTCTTTTTAAGACGGTCAGTGGTGGCTGAGTTGCTCACCTGGTGTGGAATGGGAAGGTGAATAATTTAGTTTATCATGTGGAAAAGCCAAATAATTGTAGCACAGATGGAATTCAACTGTATCGTTCCATCTCCTTCGCTATAGGTGTTTGGACTTGTCTCAGCATATTGCCTGGTTTCATCAGTGTAACAAATCCAAAAAACTGTCAGGTTTCTATTATCACCATCTCTTTGGCACATGAGGTAGATTTTAAGTAGATGATTCATGAGAATGTGTTGTTGGAAAGGACTGTGCTGAAATGTGTGTGACAGATGTCAAAGAAATATTGCTGATGTATTTTAAGTGCTGCTTCCAATCGGGGTGTCCTTGAGAGTGTAAATATCCTATAGCAACAAGGAAAAAATTCCTTCTGTGCTCATCAAGAAGCGCTTTGTATATAGTTTTCTGGAGCCAGGCTGAATGTTTATGATAGTGACAATAGACATTTTTCTGATAATGGGCAGACATAGAATAACAATATTAAAGTCATCCTTCTGGATAGCATTCTGAAATACTTTACTGTGCTTCTGTGCTACTTTGCAGCTTTTGTGTAAAGGTTATATCCTCTTCACTGCCTTTTGTCATTACTTAGCACTGTAAATGGGATGTTTATTTTTCAGCTTGCAAAAAAGTTTGTGTAAATGCACAAAAATTCACAAGTGCCTTGTAAATGACAGTTATAATAGCAGATATGCAGGTGGAACTCCTATTCTGTCAGCCAAATTTCCTTGTATATATGTGTGTGAGTGAGACCAGCTTGGAAAAGTTAATCAGATGGAAAAGTTGTCACAGATACAAGACTCAATTAAACCATATGAATAATTTGTTACATATCTTGTGGACTAAAATATCACTATGATGGAGGTTCTTAAAAAATAAGACAAAACAAAAACCAAAGCCCAAACCCAAAAAATATTTTAGAAGTTCCAGATAGGGTAGTAGGATAACAAGGAGTAAAACCAGTTCATATAGGTGAGAGTAAAGGGATATGCATGCCAAGCCTAGGACAAGGACCCTTTTGCTGTTGTGGCTGTTCTGTGAGAACCATGAAAGGAAAAAGCTGAAATGAATGAGTTTGACCGGAAAGAGAAACTCGTGAATGGCTGCGAGGCCACTGTGTGTTGGCACGGATGTTGCCAGGAAAGCTAACAGTACCCGAGGATAGTGGCAATAGAAGGGAGAGAGCTACTGAAACTCTGCCAAGACTTCGTGATTCAGTTGGTGACTATGTTCGCTTTCTGTTTTTATTGTTAGAAATTATTGCAAGATAACATCTGAAATGCCTTTATACTTAACAATGTTTAACAATTAATATGGCTGTAAATGGCACTGAAATGAAACTTTTTTTGGTTTTCTGAGCCCAATAAAATGGATTTTTTCACTGCAAAATACTGAGGGACTTTACTGGACCAAAATAGAATACAGTACTTAGAACTGCAGTGATACTGAAGAGCAAATATGAATAAAGATGTGTGTTAAAGTGAAAATAAACAAAATATCCAGATATTGAAAATTGACTAAATATGTAGTTAAAGCACGCTTTAAAATTTAAAAAATATTTTTCTTGATCATAATTTCATGTTAACAGCTTGATAGCTTTAATCCTTGCTACAGGATCAGGTTTGTTTCAGGACAACAACCAGAAGAAAAGTCTCTGTGGATCAGGTGTGTAAGTCCCCTTCCTAAGATAAGAAGCATATCTTTGCGATTTTTCTCTTGTGGAGGTCAGGAAGATACTAGTGGTATTTTTCCAAACATTGGCATGTAGATTTTCTGCTAGTATAGAATTTGCCAGTATAAATATGATAGAAGATTATTTGCCTAAGCTGCTCAGCCTTTTTGTTTCAAGTGTCTCTTTGGATTCCAGTGGGGAAAAATCAGTTTGTATGAGTAGTCCATAAAAATTAAAACTCCATTTAAGTTGGTATAGAGTGTGCTCATGAGCAGACCGTAGGTGGCAGAGTTGGAGATATGACTACAGTCAAGGCTAGTTCTAGCAGCAGCAGAGATACTGAATAGACCGAGTACCTGTTTACCTTGGATCCAACTTTTATCTGCTGAAGGCAGTGGCAAAGCTTCCAATCAAGTTTCTTACTTGTGACTTTAACCGGAGAAATACAGTTTAAAAAAAAGTTTAGAAAATGTAAGAAATTCTCTGTAGCTGAGATGTACTAGTTGCCAGCTTTGGGCACATTTTGTAGTTAGGTTACGTACATCGCTATAAAGGGTTTCAGTGGAAATGCTGGCATCCTTAACTGTAGAAACAAAATGCACTGCTTATTAAACACAGTTAGTTAACGCAAAAGATTTTACCTGCCAGTCTTTGGCATGGAATGTACACTTGTGGCTGCAATAGCAACAATTTTCTCCTTGCAATAAACCACACATACATTAAAAAGTGAAATCCTTTTGTTTTTCTGTAATCAGGAATCAACTTTTGTAAGAATTCAGCTAAACACTGTTTCAGATTCCTCTCACTGATCAGAATGGTCCCAAATACTGACGAAAATAAAGCCTGATGCATTCAAATTTGGTGAAATATTCACTGGCAAGTTTACTGAATCAAGACATTAATTTTTAAATCTATGTTCCCCACCAGAGTGTTGTCATGTGAGTTGAAGAAATGTGTTCTCAATAGTATACCTCCAATGATAATTTCTATATTATGTTTTCTTCAGGAACAGACTTTTTAAAAATTATTTTTAATTACAGATAATCTTATCTGGTCCATCTCTGCACGTAACTAAGACAAGTCTACTGGGTCCAAATGCGCATAGGGAATTCAGAAAGGCGGCTTTGTCATCTAAACTTTCCATCTTCCAGACAAAATTGTAAAGGACATAAAGAAATATATGCTAGAAACTTAAGCGTATAATAAAGTCAGAATCAATTATTTCTGCCTAGAGAAGTGACCTTTTATGTAGCAGCCAGTGTTTTGTTTTATAAATGTTTGATGAAACACTTAGACTGAGCTGGTTTTTAAGAAACTAGATAAATGAGTATAAGTATACTGTGCTTGCCTTAGGCTGACTGAGCATTGTTGTCCATACCAGCTGCTGTACCTTTTAGGAGGCGGGGTGAGGCTGCAAGGAGAGTTGCCATTGTGAATTTTGTTTATGCACCTTGCTGTTTGCAGTGAAACGAAATTTTAGAGAAGTCAGTGTCATGATTTATGATACCATACATATATATGTGTGTGTTCTATGTGTGTGTGTAGTGTATATATTTCTATTTGAAAGGCTTAATTTTTGCTTTGTGTCTGATTATATAAAGATGGAGTTAAAAATCTGTTTCTGTGTTTTTATACTGCATAGGCCATGCTCCAAGCAATGGCCATAGAAGTAATCTTTCCTCTTAGTTTCTGTCTGCAAGTTAAAATGTATTCCATGATGTGACACTGTCAGCTAGTTTTGCGCTTTCATGTATTTGCTCAAAAAGAAGCGCACTTTTGATGTCGTTCTACTTATGTCTCATCAAAGGTTTTGTAGCAGCTGCATTTCATGGTTCTCTGCAAAACCACCTGGAAAACATCCATCGTCTGAAAGTGATATTCTTACGAGTGCCTTGCAGACTCAGATTTGCAGGTTGCTGAATGCTGCTAAATTGAAAACGACCTTATTTGAAAGGAAATGGATGCCGTCAATCCTTTAAGAATATCAAAAGCTACAGTACAAACAGCTCACAAAATGTAATGGGTGTCTAGAGATCCAGCTGTAAAGCTGCAGTGCTAGTGTAATCTGTTGAATTTTAGTCATATAGAGTAAGATTTTGCATATATCTCTTAAAATTATTTTATATTGAATGGCTATTTTAAAAGTTTACTGAATATGTGAGATTACCTGTGCTTATTGAAAGAGACAAGACCTATATTTAATGAAATTGTAGTTAAATACTCCTGTTACCTTCGTGTTTTCCCCTATCAAGTTGTCAAAGAGAAAACCATATGCATTAAGATTTAGCTCTGCTTTTTCCAAATGTACATACATTTAAAGGATCATTGGAAAAGAATCATTGCTGCTGTTCAACAATGGTTAGAAGAGTATTTGAAATACTATTTTTTTTTTTTTAAAGAGAGATAAAGAATAAATCATGCATGTTCATGATGAAGTTACTCATGAAGTGCCACAAGGATCTGTCCATAAACTTGTGCTGTTCTATATAATTCCATACATTTGTAAATTATTAACAAAAAGGGTAAATAATATGTATCAATAACAAATTTTGTTTGCTCAATTATTTTAAACAGTGAAAACTTAATTTGACTGCAGAGAGTTTGAGAAGGATCTCTTAGTACTGTGTGACACAGTAATAGAATAAAAAATTTTCAAAAAGTGCCAGGTAATATGAAGAGGAAAACCAAATATAATTCTACAGAGAGATCTCTAAATTGGCTATTGTTATTCAGGAAAAAAAAAAAGATCTCTGAACTATTCTGGATGGTTCTCCAAAAATGTCAGCTGAAGGTTTACACTGGGTTATTCCAAGTGGCTTTAGAAAATACTTATTTTGATGAAACGTGTATGCTTTTTTAACAAATCCATTTTCGAAAAAAAACTTTATTAAAAGTGTTCCCATGTCCACCTTGTTCCTTTAAAGTAAATCAAAGAAAGTTGATATTAAATATCCAAAATGAACAGAAAATATCAAGTAAAATGAGCAGCTCTATTGTCTTTTTTGTTTGTTTTTTTTTAATATTAATTTGCTATTCCTTTCCATCAGTCATTTCTAGTGGCACTTAATGCTGTGATTCATACCATTAATTTATTCAAAGATTTACATAGGTAGTATGTAATAATTAACTACTACATCCTGTAGTATTGGTTTCACTAACTGCTACATGAAAGGACAGATATCTCCACACTGATCTGACATCTTTTACTGTTCAGGTGATATAAAGGAGCCAGATGCTGGCTGTAATTAATCAGTAGAGAATTGTTCTGTTGATGGAAAGCTCTCAGCTGGAATAAAGCACACAGAGCTGGCTTCTGCTCCAAACACTTCTGCCTCTCTGACATCAGAAGAGGGACAAAATTTTGATCCATTAATCCAGCTGATGTGTAATGTCTTATGAAAAACATGTGTTGCTAGGACATTAGGTTGGTGTTGGCTTGCTCAAGGAATTGTGGAGCTGTAATTATTTCCTTGTTTTTCATCTGCTGCACTGGTCAGATGAAGAATGTAGGAGATAACATAATGCAAGAAGAATTTGGACTCTACCATTTTTCTGAGTAATGGTTGTCCAATTAAAAAAAAAAATTCTAAAAAGTATTAGGGAGATGTGAAACTAAGTCTTTTAAACTATTTCTCCTGCTACATCTACAAAGATTTGTGAGGATCTCATTAGTCACAAGATGTACAATAAAGCAGTACGTACTTTAAGCAGAATGTTTCTTTAAAAAGGGAAATTTATTGTTTTGATTTCTACACAGAAGAGCAGCTAGTAAGTTGCCCTTCTCTCTGGGTCACCCAAGTAAGTAGCATGCATATGTTTTCTGTTAAACTGTTTCCCCTGTTTCTGCATTACAGTACATTTTAAGGAAAGGAAGATAAAATCAGATCAGAAAATAGAATGAAAATTGAAATTTTTATTCAAAATATAAAACTAAAAAATTTTGTGGAGATTTTTATGATTGTTAGAAAAAGTATGAGGTTTAGTTCTTCTGTGGTTTTATATAATCTTCTGTTCCTTCCAAATCACAGAAGAAAAGAAATCTCGAAGAAATTGCTATTGGGAAGATTAAAATGTATCGTTTATTTCAGGTATTGATTGTGAAGATTTTTAAATGAGAACTTCTCACAATTGAGAATTGCCAAGAGGCAACACTCAAATTGTTGGAAATCGCAGCGTAAATAATATATGCAGACGATTTTTCTTAACAGCAGCTCGAGTTACCGTAATGTCATTTAATTCCTGTGCTACTTTGTTTTTTTCCACTGGGTGTCTCCACACTACATAGGAAGGACACTCAGTGTTTCTTTTCAAAGCAAATACTTGAAAGCAGAGGGAATGTGTGAATACTAAAAAGCATGTTTTGAAATACAGTTCAACAGCAAACTATAGAAAACAGGCATATCTAAACGAACCCTATCTTCCAGATCTGAAGCCTTGAGTGGCAGCTGACTTTTCTTCCATTCACCAAAGAATTTAGAAACGCATGCTGATAGTTATTCTTTCTATGTTGATCTAACTTTGAGGAATTCCTGTCCCAGTGTAGTATCAAAATGGAAATGGGTGTCCAATGGAAAGAGAAATTCCAAAATCCCACTGTCGGGTTGTTTTGTTTTTTTTTTTAATCGTCTGTACATTAGTTACAGAACTCTGGTCCAGACCCTTCTTTTGAATTAGACATTTGCTAGCACTTTCTAAATTTGTTTCACCTTTGGCTACAGACAGTCATTCCTATTTCACACTGTAATGACAATGACTGATAGCTTTGAAATTAACTAACCACCACATAATCCCTGGAGCCCATTTCTCCTAGGTGTGGGTTCTCAGCCACGCTCTTAACTGCAGTCATAATGGCCATATCCGCATTGCTCTTTAGTATTCTCCAGAGCACCATGATAGAGAGACTCTTCTGTGCTGATTTTTTTTTTCTCTCAGCATCCACGCTGTCAGGGCTTACAGCATCCTTATGCTGGCTGCAGAGATGTGCAAAAGCACCTACCAAGTTAACCATCCACTTTTGCTTTTTGTTTGGGATTACAAAAAGTTGGCATTGCCACTTTCTGGAGGTGTGATGACACCAAAGTGTGTCTGCATGGTAGACAGGATACATGTTGTAATCCAGTTTCTCTTTGGGGTGATCAATAATTCTGACAATTAGAAGAGGTATCATTTCATCATAGTTGCCAAACACTGTGCAGTTCTTACAGACCTTTGAGGTAGGTTTGATTCCAGCATCAGCCATACCGTTTGGATTACTGTTGATATAATGCATTTCACAGTTAGTGAAATACTTCACACGTGGAAGTCCCTCCAACTGTGTGAATAAAGGGGGAAGCTGTATCCTGGAAGGCCTCTTAATGCAATGTCAATCCTAAGTGTGCCTTGAGAGCCTCACCTGTGTATGATTTCTAGGCAAAAGAGCCCATGCAAGACACCAGTATGGCTAAGAAGCTTATGACAAACATCTCCAAGGGAAGTAAAGCTTTCCATGTCTTGATGCCTTCATGTTAATACTGGATGCCTTTCTGGGATTTCTTTTTAGCCTCAGCTATACTTAGAGCTCATTAAAGAGCTAAGTGGATGAAAATCTATGGCATACGAGACAGTAAAAGACCATTTTTGTGGTAGTCTAAGAATCCATATTCAGTCCTTGACAACACAGATGCCTGGCAGTTGCTTTGCTTTCACTCCCACTTGCTGTAAGTATACAATGGAAAAATCTAAGTGTTAAAAATCTCAAAGTGTTTCCTAGGCTCCTGCTGCGATGAACTGAATGTGCCAAAGTGGGTTATAGGTGAACGTGTAGAATGGGATCTGCTGTTCCATAATCTTATTACCTTGTAGTAATACTAATGGTAAATTGCTGTAATAGTGATATTGTACATCCTGACAGGTCAACCAAGTGAGACCAGAGTAAAGGGGGAAAAAAAAAAGTAAAATCATTAAGATTAAAAAAATTATTAAAACTAGTTGGTTTTTTTTTCCTTAATGTAAAGTGAAACATTTTTGAACTGCCTCTGTAGATCTTTCAATTTTGTTTTATACATTTAACTAGCTGTTAAGCAGCTCATAGATGTAGGAGCACAGCTGCATAGCACTGTTGGTTTTACGTCTGAGGGAAGTCTGTCTTAGGGCTGGTAAACTACTAAGCCCTTGAATGGATATTGAACATTTTGAATTTTG
>NW_008824111.1:1201897-1219320 GCF_000699105.1 Pygoscelis adeliae | reverse complement strand
TATCTTTATTCGTAGTTTTCTCTCTGGAATTTCATGTTTTAAAAAAAATAAAAATCTACAATGAAATGGATGTTGTTTCTAAATTCTAACATGAACCCACAAAGGAAGAACACCAGATTGCTGATGTAGGCGTTTTCCTCATCCCTCATTGACTGGTTTTCATCAGTTTCTTTTCTAATGAAAAGACAATCTACTGCCTATTAACTTCCCTTCAGAGTCTGCCATCTTTTTCCCTCTCTATTGCAAGTACAAACCTAATGTATAGAGGTGTTGCTGCAGTTCAATGGAAGTTGCAACAGAGTTAGTGTTAAGAAATGTGGAACTCTCTCTTTTACAAGTGTGCATCATGTGTTTTTAATTATATATTTTTGCAAGGATAGTAAAATACAGCTTATAAATCACTTGCTGAGCTCAAAGTCACTTTCCTATTGATTTGGTTACCTTCTTGCTGCTTTTGCCATGCAGACCAGCAAGCAGTGTTGTTTCCTTTTCTAAACTTTATTGATTAGGAGAGAGAGAACATGGAAGAAAATATGCTTGTTCATATCAAAACACTTCTCCGTGTGTTTCAGCAATGTTCATACCAAAACAATTGCTCTTGTGTTTCATGAATATTCCTGTAAGAAAAAGCAGTTTTCAACTAAGCATGGTTATTCATTTTCCCCAGAAGAGCATGCAATACATTCATTAAAAATATACAGACAGATACAACTGGTGCTACTGGGAGCCTTTAATGATTGGTTCCCGAGACATTCTTTTCTCTATGTGCTATGAATTGGCGTGTGTGAGAATAATTATTTGTTTCAGTACAATCTGTACCAGTGCCCTTTTTAACAGAAAGTTCAGGCTGCAGTGCCTAATTGCTAGATAGATGGACTTACAGTGAGTTGTGGTCTACAGGGCATAACATTTAGTGGATACACCATGCCTGCTTCTACGCAGTTCTGCAGCTGCGTGCTTCCAACTTTAGTTTTACAGATCGTGGATGCTGCCATTTGTGGTCTCTCCAAATGAATCAATAGGGAAACAAAATCTTGCCATTAGTACCATCACTCACTTATAGTTTCTGGCCCTTGTATTCCACTACACTGGAATTAATTGAAGCGGTTTTTTTTTTTTGCAAATGCTTTTCTGCCCATATTCAGTTGGGTCACGAGACACATCAAATGCAAAAACTGTCAGTTGTAGCCTACCTTCTTATATTAGTTATACTTAAGAGTTTTAATATGCCTGTATTTATTAAACTTAGTGTATAATTTTGTTATCTCACCAACAGTGTGTTATGGCATTTCATATGCCTGGTACTTTCTAAAAATGTGGAAATACATCTGAAGAACATTTTTTATATAGGAAAGCTGAAGCATAAAAACAGAAAGGTTCACTCAGAGTCCACAAAAAGGCTGTTATATAGCTAGAAATAACCTGACGTCTGGACTCCCATGCTCCTACTTTAGTATTCATAACTGATCCATATCATCTCCTGTTTGAAATATAAGGGAATCAAGATTTTATTTTCCCCTACATTTGTTTAAATAGAAAATGTTCCTGCTAATAGAGGACCCTGTGCTAAATACAAATGAGTGTAAGTTACTGAATCCACAATATGAAGATGGACTTCTCTCCTTGTTTGGAAGAAATTGCTCATTTTTTTTTGTGCCATGAAGTTACAATGAGAAAGATGTATTCTTTTTAGTCAGTGCTGATTTTGCTCATGACATTGTGCAAAATCTTAAATTCCCATTCCCTCTGCTGAGAAGCTTAGAGCACAGAGGAGAGAGAAACTGTAAGAAACTTTTTGATTGGATGGTGATTCATCATAGTATGACTACAAGTGTTTTTCTTGTGTTTCCCATGTATTTTAAATAGTAAATACAAATAATTGTCTTTTTTTTTAATTGGATGGAATATATCTTCCTGATACTCAGCAAATGAAACTGTATCAATGAAACTAATTCAGTTACAGAAAACAATAACCTGGATTCAGACAAAGAAATGCTCTTTCCTTTGTTTTCTTTATGTCCCTGTTACTTTATTCTAAGTACTATTTGGAGTACTAGAAAGGATGAAGAAAAAATTCATTGTAGTGTGTTTGTGTCTAAGTGGTATATTTTGGGAAAGGATCAAAAGAATGACATGAATATGCTGTAAGAATCCATGATATTTGCATCGGAAGGCAGCCTCTTGGGAGCTGCTATCTGTTACTAACGCACATTGTTTTTAAAGGAATACAAACTGCTTTACTCTACAAGGTATCTTAGCTCATTAACATTTATTTCTATGACTGCTTCATGGCAGTCATAAATCATTCTGTCAATATACCCCTTGCCTGGGTTATTAAGATTTGAGACATTTATCCCTAGGACTCCACTTGTATAAAGAAACATTGTCCATTTCCATTCAAGAAAGGACACTATCAAAAGTAAATGTGGATGCATGCAGACTTGTCTGCCTTTCAGTGTTTGCTCTCTTCTCAAGGCAAATAGATGATCTGGGTTTGAATTCCACAGTCCTGATGCTATTAAGCTTCTGGAATTAGTCCACTTCTGATATTCTCTGCTTTTGACTTCCCATAAGTACATGACCAAAAATGGATGTATATTATGCACAGAAAAATGTCACCAACATGTAGTGTGTTAAAGAAATTAATTTTAGTTTTAATAAATACACCCAATCATTTTTAATATAAGCCAGGCCATGATTTCATGCAAGGAAAGTATAAAATAAGAGACAAGGAAAGATCCTTCAGTTGTGAAATTGGTACAGGACTAATGAGTATGTCTGGTAAAATATAGTTCTAGCATTTCAAAGGACTGGTGGTCCACAGGAATGTGTTGGTATTAAGATGTGTACCACAACATAAAACATTGCTCTGCAATGTGTTAAAAATATGCTTCAAAGGAAATCTCTGCAATTTTATTTAATTAAATTCATAATAGACATTCACACAGCTTCCTGATTGTAACTGATTAGCCGACACAGGGCCCAAGCACATTCTTACTAAAGCCAGGGAGAGTTGTGCCATATATATGCATAGGAAATACGTAATACAACCATCTATACTCTGTGGTGCAAATACCTTTACTTCAGCTCAAAAAAATGACCTTACCAAAAAGGCTTTGCATTTAAATATATATATACACACACTTGCATACACATAGATGGATATATACATATATATTCATAAAAAAGAATTCTGCATAAAATAATTCTTGCTTGTATTTCACTATTAATTAATGTGAAATGCTTGTGTCACTATTTAAACAGCTGCTTCTTTGAGTCTTTTTAGTGTACTTCCAAATTTTTATAATGTTCTTATAAGGTTCTTGAGGTTACAGGTGACTGTGGTGTTAGATTTTGAATCTTCAATTTCTGAAAGCACTGTGAAGTCAGCTGCCAGTTTTTATTCATTGTTTCCATTTACTCTTTCCTTAATATTTCAGCTTTCTCGGCTTGTAGTTCAAACTTCTGAGAAAGGTTGGTTTGCAACTCCAGCAAGTCCTTCAACAGTTGCTGCTGCTTAGTCAGCATTTTATAGATGATTGTCATTGTATAGTATGGCAGTAAAAATGCTGTACTGCATAATGTCATATATATTTAATAAACACAGAACTTTTCCAAGCAACATAAACCTTAAAATGCTTCCTAAAATAAAGAGCTTTCTAAATATCTTTTCATCTGTTATACCTGAAGAAGATATACATAATATTTTCTGAGGCTTCTTTCAGAAATTTCCGTAGTCAACAGCCATAACCATAATGTTTCTAGTCCTGCTTTGCTGGGTATGGGAGCTGCTCTGTGTTGAGGTGAGAATGCTTTCATTTGCAGCTTTTGTCATGGGGAAGGGTTTTATTTTATGAGAAGGTTATGTGTGTGGTGCTTTTGCAATGAGCTGTGAAAGTAACTCTAAAATTTCTCTAATAGAGCATTCCCCAACCTTAGGATCAGAACTGACAACACCTTGGCCCTAGTCCTCAGCTGCACTGCAGGCCCTGTGCACCATGCCAACAGTGCAAGGTGACTCTAAAGCCAGTTTAATTGGCCATGGAGGGATGCGCTCAACATAAGGATTCTCCCTTGAGGCTGTACAGTGTGTGGTTGGGCCTTCCTTGTAGAACTGCCAAGCTGGCTAGTGCAGAAGCCTTTGGGAACATTGGCAGCCAGTGTAAATCCGATTAGACTTTGGACAGCTATGATTTATGTGAAAAGACTAGACCAATGAATGCGCAGCCAGCCCACTCTTCAGCCAGTGTTTGTGGAGAAGTATTTATAGTGTACTCGTGGTACGCAGATTGGTTCGCATTTTTATTGTATATGCAATCTATACTATGTTAAATGCATGATAGTTTCAGTTAAAATTCTAGCAAAAATAATTTAATCAGTGTATTTCTGTGTTTTTGCTGCATAATTATAATCGTGATAGAAACGTTCCAGTCTGTGAATTTTAACTTCAAGGCTATTCATGCCTAGGGTTGTGTAGAGAGCTCCTCATTCTACTGGAAAGGGTTAATAGGAGATGAAGAACAAGGGATGTGCAGTTAAGATATTTGCATGAAATTGTTAGGGGAGTTGCGGGAAGCATTTTAATTTTATAATTTTTCATAAATTATTCATTTTTTAAATAACATCACAAATTTTAACACAGCTAAAAGGTACCAGGCTTTACAGTATATCACAGCTTTTGCAATCACAATGGAAAATGTGCCCTTTCAGATTCTTGTTTTCTTCAGCCGTTTCTTCACTGAGAAAGACAGTAAAGGGAAAAGATATTCGAGCTTTTCTCTTTTCTTTCTCCTCCTACCTAGAAAATTATGGCACTGAGTCAGGTGGGTAATTCAGAATAAAAAGAATAGCTTTTGTTTACATTATCTTATCTAGTTTTCGGAGCTCTTTTTGTATTTCACAATTATTTTCTCTGGTAGTTCTGAGTGTATATTTTATAAACTGCTCACACTGCCTTTATTGATGATTCAATACCATTTGTTCTTTGAGAAGCTAGTAATGATTTTTTTAATGTTTTTCTCTCTTTTTTCCTGGCAATAATTGACTCATTCCTCCACTAAATTTTGAAAAATATTCATTAACATAAGGGAACTATAGTTTAGAATCCCTTTGTGAGTCTTTATTGTTTTTGTACACTTCTAATATAGAGCTACACAGACGTGGACAAGGCTATGTACATGCTTTGTGTGTCCTAGAATTTGAATAGATGGAGTATCAGAACTGAATGGATCATTAGCTTCCCCACTTCTGTGTCAAAATGGTGACAATGGAATTGCTGGAGTGGCAATAGGATACAGAGCTTGCCACGATTTCAACTGCTTTTACATTGGCCTGTCGGACACCGGTTCACTGGACTGTCACATAATAACTGAGTTGGTGGTATTGATCCAGACTGTGGCAAACAGATCAAATCCTTTGGATTACCAAACCTGCTTCAGAATAGGCAAATCATATGTGTGTTTCAGCAGAAAGAGCAAGGACTAAACAGGCACAGAGACAGAGTTACCCTAGGATAGGTACATCCAGACAATGACTGAGGTGTATTGGCAGATCAGTGTTAAAGCCTCTATGGCTATTTCCTTATATTGGACCTATCCTCTCAAACATAACTTTCAATTTCTGTTGCTACCCAAAAAGTACTTCTAATAGCATTTAAATTATGTTTATATTTTAAAAAACATACTTACTGTTGAGAAAAATGAAATTGTTATATATTGTATATTTATAAAAATAAAGCCATAACCTAGCTGGAATGTTTGCTAATCATCAAGTGGTCAGCGTTTTACATTCCTTCTCAAATAAAGATGCGAAATACTCTTCCAACAAGAGATGCAAAGGCAGACATGAGGTGGAGATGCAGGTAATATTTAAAGAAGCAAGTTCATAAAGAGGGGACTGAGAATAGCCTATTTTATTTGCATAACATGATATCTAAAGTTTCAGAGCAAAGTGATATAGATCTTTGCTTTGTCATTTTATGAAGAACCCTATCAAAACCTTTGTTTCGGAACAATTTGAATGACGCAACATGAAAGATTATTTCTGTAATTGCACTCATGGCACTACATCCCTTTGTTTCTGCTGTTGATGTAGCTTTTTAAAGCAGTCTTGTTCTGTATGTTTTGTCATTTGTGTATGAAAACATAACATATTACTGGAAATTTTGATAATGTGCATTAAACCATATGTTTTGTTGATTTCTGTATATTCAATATATAGCCTATTTTGCCATTTTATTTTGTTTTCAACTTCTGCCAAAAATAGTTATGTAGAGGTTTCTGTCATGCATTTACCACGTGCCTTCTCTGAGAGTCCAATTCAGAAAAAACATTTATCTCCTGGACATAAAATAAACGACAGTAGCAATGGTGATCAGCGCTACGAGAAGATAAAAAACAGTCTCCAGTTAAAGTGTACCATGCAAACAGCTTGGCTAATGTTTTTCCTCTGATCTCAAATGCGAATTGTGACTTTAAATTGGAGCAAATAGTCCAGCAAAACAATGTAACGTCACCTGAAAAATATGCCCTTGCAACATTTCACAGTGGGGGATGCAGCTATGCATGGCATGTGAAATTAAAGGTATGTCACATACTGGCATATCAGCTGTGTCATTTCACCCACGCTGTAGCACTGCAGACTTTAGGTGACATGCCACAGTTGAAAAGCCAGCATATGACAAGCTCGTCATTTAACTGAGTATGCCAGATGCTAGGAAATTCTGCAGTCTCCACTTATGTTTTGTATAATCAGTTTCCATGCCGTTGTGCGCTCTGAAATGTGGTGTTTTGAAACACCATTTAGGCAGAACAATGATTATCTATACTTTAGGTATGCATCTGGAACAAAAAATGAAAATAACCCTCTCCCCACTATCCTGCCCCTACATCTGTAAATCATTTAAATCTAGCCATTTATTTCAGGACCCTACATTTGCCAAGGAATATCAGAAATCCACATGATGTCCCAAGTGCCAGGTTTTGTATTTGGATCTCTGATTTAGATGAATAATGTGTAAAAGTTCATGAGGTGTGAAACTGCATATAGATAGCTCCTCACTGGTTTATGCACGTGAGGACATTAAGGTTTCTTCCAAGGTCAGTTCAATTTATGCTCACCAAATACTATCAGAAATGTCACTTGCCTTCAGAGATAGCAAATGACTAAGCATTTTGTTAATATTAATTTATTGTCCCACCAAGCTCACTTTTGAAACCCCCATATTAAAATACAAAGGATGTGCAGACTCATACTTTCTTAAAGATGTCATGATATATTGTTGTTGTAATTTAAAAATAAGGACTGCTAGCTACTGTGACAGTCTTAATCTTCCATATGCTTAAGAGCTATGAACTAGATTTAATATTAAATTTGGTTCTAAGACTGGTTTAAAAAAGAATCACAATGGCTGAAGACATAACTATGCAGTTTTTCCCAGTTGTTTCAAATGTACTCATCCATTCTTTATTTGGACTCATCCATGCCATTACTGTAAATCATGTTTTCCAACAAAATGTATTTTATTTTCCTGTTCAAAACAATTAGCTGACCACATAAATTGGCAAGTGAAAATTTTCACTAAAAAACTATATTGCAACTAATAGCACTGTCAGTCTTTGTAACTGTGAATAGCTGATAACTGCAGGCTATTGCAAATACCACAACAAAGAGTTGTTTTTAAAGCATGCAACTATACACTAAAGAACTTATGGAATGGATTCGATTAAATTGGTTTGAATAAAAGTGTTGGCTCACATGAAGTGAAAGCTGACAGCAGGATGCAAAGAAAATGAAGTGGTCATGAATAACACGAGACAAAGGAAAGTATCTGCTGGAGGAGTCCAAGGAGAATAACTCATACCCTTTATTTAATTTTAATTTATTATTTATTATACTTAATTTTATAGTTCACTGGTTCAGATATATTCCAGAAACAGAAGCTTATTGACATTTGAAAAATTTTGAGCTATACAATGCAAAATGATGCCTATGTTCATGTGCTTTGTGTCATAATAGCTTCCACATTTAAGTTTTAGATCCCTCACTGGTGACTCATCAAAAAGTGTAAAGATTAGCATGAATAATAAAGATTTATGACTACCTTGATCCAGGAATGTTCTTTTGTGGAAAAGGATAAGACATGTTATGTCTTCCTTTCCAGCTTTGCTCTGTAACTGATCAGGTACGTGTGTCACTGAATCTGACTACTACCAGGATTCTAAAACGATACTCTTAATCTTTAGTCAGCATTCTTCTTTGTGACTGCTAATAAGTTGCAAAAGTAAATGTTGGTCTTTGCTGGTTTTCCATTTTTTTTCATAATCTCTTAGAAGCTGTTGATGAGAACAAATGCTTCAGAAATTGTGTTTATGAATTTTTGACTATATCATACTTTGGAGTACAGGAATTGAGGATTAAATCAGTAGCTAGTATAACATAAGAAATGACCAAATGAGGCATTCTTTGTCTCATGTTGTCTAGAAGATAAGCTGCTGCATACTGTACTATTTCTGCGCTGGAATTTCTGCAAGCGTTTACTTTCAAACCTACACTAATATGAGTAGCCATAGTTAGATACAATTCTGCAAGGATGTTTACTTTTAAGTCCGAACACTATCCATGATGTGATAATGAGTACTGTTGCAGTGTAGTCAGAAGGCAAAACTGGTCTGAGGGAACTTTCCTCCAGATTTGGCATTTTGGCATTATATTCATTGCTGTGGCCCATCACTTATATGCAATAGTTTTGAGTAAGGTACATATGTCAGGCACACTTAACAGAAAAACAGGAATTTCTTCACATATCAATGATCCTGATTTTTCAGATTTGCCTGTATGTTTGTATATATGTAACATCTCCTTTCACTTCAATTATTTGCTTTAGAACATTTGATCTTCAATTGCTCTGTCTTCAGGTATGCTCCTGCCAATGGGGATACTGATACTTAGCTTTCCTTAGGCACTATAAGGCTAAATTTATAACTGCCTGGGGGATCTGTTAAGCTCTTCGTATTGTAGATGATACATTACTGTGGTAGCTTAACCCAAAGGAAACAGAGGTAGTGAGGCACAGCAAAATAAATACAGGTTTGCAGAACTGTGTGTGAGCAAGAGCAAAAAACTCTAGATATGTAGAGCCTGAGCCAGATGATAATAGACGATCATGTCACTAAGCTACATATTACATATTCATAAAAGAATTTTCTAGTCGGGCATTGATCCTACCTCATACTGTCCCTGTTCTGTTTACTTACTAGTAAAAGATACGTTATGAGAATTGCATAATTTCTGAACTGTTGGTGCTTGAAAACGTATGTAAGATGGAAGAGAATTAAGGATAGTAATGTGGCTGTTATTTATAACAGAAAGTTGAACAGCTTTATATTCACTTCAGTGCTTACTACTCCTCTGCGCTCGTTTGCTTTCTCCTTACTCTCGTATGGTATGGCTGGTTTAAGTAGAAGTACTGCAGAACTTTCTTTTTCACTGGCACAAACAGAAGATCCAGCATTTTTGCCCAGCTGCGTTCTTTAGTCCAGCCTAAGTAAAGGATCAGATCTTGAAAAATGCTTTACCTTCATGACTGCACTGCCTTCAGCACCTTTTCGGGGAAAGAGCTACCTTCATTACCTGCAGCCATTCTTTGGCATCTTCTCCCAGCGTCTTTTAGAATAAGATCCTAATCTATTGATGCTTCTTGAGAAAGGTACCTACATCATTATCATGAAATATAATGTTTATTCTATTTAAAGCCACAGCCTATTAAACATTTGGTCTAGATTATTTTGGTCATAAAGCTGTGATATATTTTGCATAATTTTAATACCTAGACGTACAGAACTCATCTCTGTCACTTAGTTTTATTAGTTATTCAATCTGATGTTAATGCCTTTTTTTATAGATGATGGTGATGAAATATAGCACACATACATATATTTCTCAATTTTTGAAAAAGTACTGCATTATATCTTATAATTATATTCTCAAGACACCGATTAATTTAAAATAAATGATAATAAACACTTTGAAACGCTTTCATGCATGGAGAATTCCATAGAAATTTCAAATATTAAGCAATCAAGATAGCTAATTCCTTCCATGTAAACATAGTAATTGGAAAACATTTGTAGTCTTGTAACTGTTGACACGTTTACAATTATTTTAATATAAACTACTGTAGTTGAATTAAAAATAGTAGGGGGGGTCAGCATTGGTTTGCACACCATTACTATTTTTCTAACTGCTTTTTTTCCTAAAAACTCTTCACTACGATATTCATCAGAGGTCAGGTTGAAGTATGACCCATGTTCAGCTTTTGATGGTCTTGACGATTTTAGCAAAGGTGCCAGACCACTGACCATGAGCAGAAGATGGATTCTTTCTTGGATCTTTTTTTTTTCCCCCCATGAAAGTGTGTTTGTATTTGCTAAGTACAAAGATACTATGTTTCTAGTGAGGAGATTAAAAATGTAAATATATTGTTCCCTGAAATTTTCACATCCTTTTGTGGGTTTATTGGAGGGGAGAAAAGTTGGCTAGAGTTTTAAGAAATATTTACGTATGAAAATTGGAATGTTGCTAACTGCACAAGGAAAGACTGCTTCCAGCTTACAAGAGGCATTTTTAATGCCAACTCTAATTAAGGTTTGCAAATCATGCTACAAGACTAAGGACCATGAGGTTCCAATAAGAAGGAAATTTTTTGTAATACTAGAATTATTCTTTAAACTCTTTGTTCAGTATTTGAATAATTAGTAAAACATATGTTACAAAATAAGTATCAGTGGTGTCCCTTTGAAAATCGTAAAAAGAAATGTCTTCAGATTCCTGCAGCAGCAAAACACGTTTCTTTGCATGACAAAATACATGAATGTTGACTTTGTTTAAGAAATCATACCTGAAGTCATGTAATAAAGTTGCTGTTGCTGATGGTTTCATCATTATGTGCTAACCACAGTGCATTTAAAACTGTATCAGAATTTTTGCAAAAAAGAATAAATGATTGCTTCACTTGCTTGGCCATCTGAATAGAATTTCAGTTACGTATTTCCTGTTATAGTTGTATAGGACGTAAAATTTCTGGCTTGCCTTTTTAACTCAGTCAAATTATACAAGGATGAGCTTTGCATGTCTAATGAAGAACAGCTCAAAAGATTAGGAACAAAGCATTTGTAGAACTAACATGCGCTTCAGATATATGAGTGTAGAAACTGTTGCTTAGCCACAAATGGTTTCTGTGAGATTTAGCTTTTATCTTGGATGTTCCTGAAGGAATCTGGATTAACATAATAGGAATGTTCATGAACCATCTCATTATAATTTTAGAAATTTCAGTGCTGAATAATACACTAGGCTTTATTATCAAGCTTCATGACAGCCTTTTTATTTAATAAAATATATTTGCCACATAGTTTTGTTTGCATTCATTTTCCTGTATGTCAGCTTATTTTTTTTTTTAGTCTAGAATTTGAAAAAAAGGAGATAAAATATCAGTAAAATTTTGAGCATCGTTATATCATCCAAAATATCAGGCAATTATGGGTTCCCTGTATTTTCTAGTGCCCTTTGTACTGGATGTGTCTAAGGGGATGTTCATTATATATTGCTGTGAATTCCAAGTAATTACAATTAATTCCAAATTAACCCAGACTTGAAAACATATATAATCCTTCATCTAGGTTTTATGGTAGGATGAGGCATTGCATGTCACTTCCAAAACAAATTTGACATTCAAGAGAAATGAATCATAAAGGAGTAAGTATGTATAATATGCTTTATATACTGCATTAGCTTTGGATGAAACAATCTGTATGGAAAATTTTTTGAAATATAAAATATTTGCAGTAATACCAAAGAATTTGCAAAGATTTTTCTTAAACAGCACTTTCTTTTTTCCCACATCACAAACGTAGAGCAAATGTGATATAGTGGAAGAACTGATGATGGAGGGGGTTTTCTGTTTCACTCAAATTATTGACAGCTTTTATTACAGCTTTATATCACTACATGAGTGTGTAGCATTTTTTCCTTTCTTCTTGCTCCTGCTCCAGCTTTTAAGCTATTTTCCTTCATGTAGTGGATGATTCCACTACTCTTCTATTAAAGGTGGAGAGTTCTTTACAAGGGAAGCAGGGTTGCCATCAGAGATGACACCACAATTTCTTTAAATGCTTCTGCCCATAATATAAAAAATATTTGGTATAAAAGAGTTTACTTTGGAAAAGAGCTCTCTTGGAAGTTCAGCTGCTCTCCAGTCCAAATATATTCTTACCTCCTTTTCTTATTTATAGATGAAGTATAACCAGCCTTTCTCTAGACCTAACATGAGGTGGACAAAAGTAGCATTATTTTTTGTTGTTGATGGTGTAGATTTAAAAAAAAGTCTGCCTGAAATCTTTAAGAATTTATAGAGCATGGAGAATTTTAACCCTTACCTCGACTTGTGTATCTCTGACCCAATAGTGTATTTAATGAAGACTTGTACCTGCTTTGCACAGATGACTGTGGAGCGAACAGAGATTTTTCCCATTATGAAACTGATAGCAAGTTCCTCCTTGCTGTCCCCTGCAAATTACTCCCCATGCATAAACTCTTCCTTCAAGAAGTCCTCCCTGCTGTAAGAAATTATCAGGTTAGTTACCTGATACTTCTTATTTAGTGAAATGGATAAAAGCATGCGTGGAAGTCAGGAAGAGGTGTAGGGGAGTTCACCTATCACAGACACAGCAGGAAGAGACAGGAGCCTCTGAGAAAGTAGAGTATGCTGTAAGGCAGGTGTCTTTTGGTGTTCCCTGCTTAGAAGCATCTCAGGACAATCCAAAGTGCTGTAAGCTTTTTTTTTTGCTTTTTTTTTTTTTTTTTTTTTTTTGGCCTGTGCTCTCATTTGGGTTTGCCAAAGCTTTCTGACAGCAAAAAACTTGAGCCATGACTAGACCTACAGGCCACTCTCAGCAATTGTATGTTCACCGATGTTCTCAGTCTCTGCCGGGGAGTTATGACTGCCTTCTCTGCAAATACTCATAGACTGTGGTGCTTTGATTTTGGAGAACTGGCTAGTATAGAGAACGATAGTTATACTAATGCCTCATATATAGTTTTTGCATGCTGACAATAATATGCTATATATACATTGCCAGACACATAGCATTACTAGCACAGCAGGGCTAGCTTTTAATTTGATTGGTCCTAACTGTAGTAAAATCATATATTTAAACATTAATATATAAGCATATAGTCCATCTTATACTAAGCCTACTGTGCTCATAATAGTGTACTTGTGGAAAACAGAACTGTTGGCTTTCTGTGCAACTTCATGTTTGGATTTATTAGGTTAATAGCATCTGCTGAGGAAGCTGTGCCATGTTAATATTCTTATCATTCTGTATTCTGAAAGACTTATATTTGAGCTACAGTGACATGAACATGATGATTCAGTGAAGTAGAGGTGCATGTTTCTGTGAAGACAGAACACATTCTTTATTGCTTGGTTTTCCTTTGCTTTTGTTGTACACATTTTTTATCTCTTACCATAATCTTTATTTTCAAAATGATTAAACCTATATATTTCAAAGCATATGGAAAAATGAATAAACTATCCATATGGTCAATGCTAGAAAAAAAGCCAAAGTCCTATTATCTGCATTACATGTTTGTTACACCTTTGGTTGAAAATATGTTCTTAGGATATTGAAAGTATATGTTTCAAATTTCTCTAGTCAATTTATTAGTTGCCGAGAATATTGAGTGGATTTCTGTGAATATTGAGGTACATTCTGAATTCGGAAGTCTGAAGTCAGATTCCAAGTCCATAGATTGGTGCCTAAGTATAACTGGCCTGATTTTCAGAAGGTTGAATATAGTCAGTCATACAGAAGCAATGGAAGCTATTCCCATGGTATAGACACCAGAGATTGGTTTTAGGTGTCAGAGTTTGGAAAACTTGGACTTTTGGCTTTAAATCCTATAATATGTACAATAGCTTCTTTTCTTTTTGGCACATCTACATTTTTCTGTTGAGCTTTGTTAAATGTTGTGAATGAAAAGTTGTTAATGAACTTACGCAGTTTTGAATTTTGTAACTGAAATTCATGTACTCAGATGACCAGGTGTTTAAATCCAAATGCTCTGTAAGTGCCCCTTTACTGAATATTTATGAACTTCTCAGATGTAAACTGAGCTAAATGGAATAAATGTCAGTTTGAGTTAACACAGAAGTGGACCTGGACGGGAATTATCTCATAAAACACTGTTCTGTTGGAAAATGCTACATTGTTAAGTCTGAATGTTTAATGAAAACTTTTGCTGTAGTCCATTTTCCTCTGGTCAGTCAGGTTTTTCACAGAGGTGGAGACTGAGCAGATCTAAGACTTGTCCTCATCTGTATGTTCCCACTGTTTCCCTTGCACCAGCACTGATGATCATGTGGCCACAGGGGTAGCATTTGTGAAAATGGCAAGCTGAGCTGACTTGTCACAGGGTCACATAATATCTAATGTCTCCACCGGGTAAGGAGATAGAATCATGTGGCAGTGAATAGAAGCGAGGGCTGGACTTGCCCTTTTGGCTCTAATGTGCTTAATCTAATAGTGAAATGATAGTTTAGACTCCATAATTTACTGCTTTAATATTATTATTGTTATTGTGCAAACAGTTAAAATGTTAATCATTGTGGTTCCATGTTTTAGTAACAGAACATTAAACACAGTAATGCTACACTAGTTTGTATCCATCTATTTGCATCTAGACTCTTTTCTAGACTCTTTTACCAAGATTTTGGAATCAAAGAAAAGATGATACACAGAAAATCCTTTCTGAATTTTAAGTTAGTTTAATGGCTCTTGAAAGAAAGCTTTGAGAGGTTAGTGAGGGTTCTGTGAGTATTCACAAAGCAATGGCCATTGAAAAGATGACAACTGATGTGGTAATTATATTCTCTCTGCTTATCTGACATTCACAATTCAAGGAGGTTTTAGAAACCGACCCATTACTTGGGACCAGATTGTGAATGCCTTACTCCTGTTGTTGACTGTTTAGTCCTATTGTCTTCAATGCTTACATTTTTCAATGAGTAACTGCACAGCAATGGAACAAGATATTATTGGTTTAGTCTTTAATAGTTGTTTCTTCAGCAATTTGTGTGAGCTGGGAGGATACTAATTTGATGTATCTTTTGGGCATATGCAGGCAGCTCCGTGTAAGTTTGGGAGGCTATGGGAAAATAGAAATAATGGAAAAAAGAGATTTAAAAATACTGTGAGCACAACACATGGAGATTCCCCCCCCCTTCTTTTTTTTTCCCAAAATATGTTTTCTTGTACAAGTTTTAAAATTCTTGAATGCATATTCTGTTAATCGTCTCTTCAGTATATGGCTGCATTTTTTGCCTTGCAGTTGTGAAACAGACATATACTGAAACCTTGCCAAACAGCGCAGGGAAGTTGTTAGAAAACGGAGGTTCTTTCTCCATAAGTAACATATGTAGATGAATATATAATTAATTATAATTGTATGAGAGGCAATTTCCTTTTGGTGGGTACATCCTCTGTAAACCTACAATATATTATTCAAGTTTCTTTGCGTTTTCAGTAGTTAACCTATTATTGTAATTATCACTCATCTTTTGTGGCAAGCTTTTTCGATCAGAAATAATTGCTCTTGAAATAATGCACTCCCCTAAAATATTCAGATCATCTAAGATGAATTCTTTTGTGGTGATGCAACCTGATATACCTTGGTGAAAATTTGTGGATGTGGCATTTTATACATTAGGGAAAAACAGGCTGACTGCATGAGAAAAGGAGTGGTGAGTCAGGAGAGGGAGAGATGAGTGACCTTTTCCTTTTTTGTTCTTTATGTTCATCTTATACTTGTGATACATAGTCATCATTTTCAGAGGAGATAAAATCCTCAGCTAATTAATTCAGTATAATGTATAAATGCTTTCTGAAGTGAATAAACAGTATTAGATTATTTTTAAAAAAATTGGGATGTAAGATCTCTAATGATAACCGTATGCACATTATCAACAAGTAATATTCATAAGTCACATAAACATTACTCTTAGCGTCTGTCAATCAGTCATCCCAGAGTTTTCAGCCAAAAAGTTGTCTGATGTTCTTCGACATGAGAGTTGATGTATTACCCGAATGTTAAGAACAAAACTTAAGTGAATACAAAGTGCGCTCTGCATTTTCTTCCCAAATTTCTTTGTAATGGTATAATTTTATGCCCTCAATCACAAGCTAGAGTAATTATGACATCCCAGAATGGATTTAGAGGTGAAAAAGCAAATCCAGTCAAACTAATTATAACAAGGGACTGAAGACTGTATATCACTTTCTTTTGTGTTAATGGCTTCAGAAACGGGTATGTGTGAATCTGACCCCTAGCTTGAGAGGTCAGCTTTGCAATATTCGCACCATCATTTGCAAACACCCGGAGTACTTGTGACAACAGAAATAGCTTACATGGAAAAATATTAGAAAGAAATTATTTTGAACCATACAGAGTGATATCTTGATACATGATGAATAATCCTGGTGAGCGGGGTGTCATCCAAGCATTCTTTTCCATTGCTGAAGCTTCAGACAAAGGAAAGACTGTGGCAGGACTCACATTAGGTGTAGCCTTCAGAAATATTCTTTAAGATTGTTTTTTCAACCGTTTGCCCTGTGGGAGGGAATGTTATCCAAGTCCCTCATTTACTAATGAAATGTTATGTGAGACTGTGTCAAAATCTTAGGTAAATGAAGATCTATCGCATTTACAACTCTGTCATCCAACAGGTCACAGTTTCCCTATAGAGGAAGAAGCATGGCCAGCCTCTGGTCTTTTGTCAAAGGTGTCATCAACAAGCTAATTGTCTAATTCTGAGATTAATACTTTCATCATTTTTGTTTGTGCTAGCTTCTATGTTCAGCCAAAAATAAGACACTTGTCCTTTTTCAAGTTCCTCTGAAAAGATCAGCAGATAACAAGTTCTGATTGCAGCTCCCGTTGCATCTAGTCTTATTTTTAAGAATAGGGCAGGACGCTTCCCATATGGCTTGCCACAGTAGCTCCCAGTCTGTTGGCCTGCAGACGCAAACGCTATATGAAAGTGTAAGTAATGAATGCAAATAGTGAAAATGGCTCTCTGATTTGGCTTTATATCAATCATTCAAAGATCAAACACCTCAATGAAAATTGTGAAGTGACAGATTTTTTAAATTCTTCTGTGTGATGACTAACATGTTAGAACAATTTATTTAGTTTCAGAGATTGAATTCCCTGGTAGTTTCAGTGGTACTTGCCTTAGTAAATCTTGCATATTCGACATTAGGAATAACTTAGAGAAGGTATTTGGTATGAGCAAGTCGATCTGTAGGAAAAAAATGCAGGACATCTGAGGTATCAGACAGCTCAAGGTAAATTCATGAAATTTC
>NW_008824111.1:1200801-1201857 GCF_000699105.1 Pygoscelis adeliae | reverse complement strand
GTGGTAGATTTTCAGTAGCGTGCATTAAATGAATTTTTGGCTTTAGTGCAATTCAGGATTGTTATTCAAATCATTGTTAATAAAACCTCTCTCCCTGTGTAACTGTAAATATTTTGGTCATGGAATTTTTTGCAATATCATCTGCTGCTTGCAATATCATCTTGCTGCATTGTTCGATGATCATGACAGAACTCCTATCTTCACTCGTGCTTCTGGTCCCTGTGGCACTAGCTTATATCCAAATTCATCATCAAAATATGTGTGTCCTGTGTCTCTCATTGACCTATCAATCTGACTGATTTTGACCATGGAAGGCAGGTTATTTCTTCGTAATGTCTGTGAACACCCTTTTTCCTAGAAGAGAATGTAGCTACTCGGTACTAGTTTTGCTTTAAATGGATATATGAGGAGTATAGTTCAGACGTACGGCCCCTGGATGTTTTGACTTATTTTAAAATCAGATGGACTTCCAAAATGGAATTTCTTCTCATTCAGACACATCTTGCAGCATAAGAGATGAAATAAAAAACAAGGTGAGAAAGAGCAAATATCGATAGGGGATTTGATGTACTCTGTCCCTTGCTTAGGGACAAAAAGTAAAAAGAAGGAAATAAAAGTTCTCATTTACGATGTCTCAGGAAAAGGAAGCATTTCATATTCACCCATTGACAGACTCATCTACAATACTATTTTTCAGTGTGTGAAAGGTGCTTGGAGGCCTGTTCCTGAAGTGCACTTGCTTTTACTACATGCTAGTGAGGAGGCAGGTAATGAGAAGAAAGTTTGGAACAATTAAATGAACTGCAGCCCCTTGTTCCCTTACAGTTAAGGAAAGAGCATTACAGGAAGCAGCTATGGTGAATAATAACTCTGGAAAACTAAAAGGAGAGCTGACATTAGTGATAATGCACATTCTGCCTCTGGAAGGTAGTAAGTCTGCAAAGCAAACCAGTTGAAAAACGCTCATAAGCAGACAATAAATACTGAGAGTGAAAATGCGGGATAGCAGACTGAAGCAGAATACAAGTTTGAAATGCAAGTGAGTGACAGTAGGGA
>NW_008824111.1:1188249-1200398 GCF_000699105.1 Pygoscelis adeliae | reverse complement strand
GACACTAATTGGTCTATAAGTGCTACTGGGATTTACATATAACATAAAAAAGTTTGGGAAAAGCAAATCAACGTAGCTCGTGTCAAAATCATTGGAAACAATTTCCAGAAGAAATCAACATAGCTATTGATTCCCCAAAATGCCTCATAAAAGTTGAGAGTATTGGAAATTGAATTGGAACATGTGATTATGTATGCTGGGTTTTGGCTTGCATTCAGTTATTTGGGGTTTATGGTCACTCCTAAGCTTATATATAGGTTAGGTTAAATCTTGTTGCAGTTCTGACATCTGCTTATGTAAAATTAGTGTTACAAGTGAGGAATGACAAATGGCTGCATGCAAATGACCAAAATGTCACACTTGAATGGTCTACTGAAGGTTCTTCTGAATATATTTATGTTCTGATCATGAAGATTAGATGATTTTCCCTTAACTCTTTTTTTTTTTTTTTGAGGGATGTGGATTTTTGATTTTATAGTGATTTAATACACCAGGAATACAAAGATGACCGAAACAAACTTTAGAAAATAAAAGTTAGATACTTCAGTGAAGTATTTTTGCTTAATAGTTGCATCCTCTAATTAATTGTAAATCTAGCTTAAAAACAATTCCCATTGATGCTCTCTGCATGGTAATTTATTCATATTGATTTAACAGTTTTTCAAAAGAATCCAAATGGAGAAAGGAAATTGCTATCATAATGTTGCCTATATTCTGTTAGTATTATTTCTCAAGCTACCGTGAGACTATATGGTTTAAATAACTCGTGTGGAATTCCGAATTCCTGGAGATGCAGTTGATATACATAAGTGTGTGTGTGTTTATGTACACCTATACACCTGCACCAAGTACACACTGAGACATCCAAGGCAGCATCTGAAATATGTCTGAATAAGTTATTAGATCTTTCAAACAGTATAGCTGCTTTATTCTGACTAGCTTGAATGTTTGTTTGATTTAGAAACAACTGATGAATTTGTCATATTGATAAAGGCATTTTCCTTTTAAGTGAATGTTTTGTATCCATAGGGAAATACATGAAGTTGCCAGGGTAACCATGAATTTTCTTGAAGTCCTAGGATGATTAAATACCTACAGTTCAATAGATATATGGCTCTGTATGGGGTGAAAAGGATTCTGTCTATGGCCGTTTTGACAAAGTCCAGGATAAATGGCATCCAGTATCCCATGGAAGCCGGTAGCTAGATAGGTACTGACTAGCTCATAGGATCTCTTGTCAGACAGGTGAAGGTGTTACTGGGAAAGTGCTTTAATGTAGTCATTTGATGGAGTCTGCCTGGATTTGCTTTCCCTCAACTAACCTAACTTGCTCTTACTTCATTCTACTGCAGCCAGGACAAGTGTGGTCATCTTTGCAAGGTAGAGCAGCCCCAAGAACTGCTATGGTGCTTTGCAGGGGTGCAGACTTGCCGTGCTGAGCACCTTTTGATTTCTTTTGCAAGCTTGTATTACACACATAGAAACCACTTTCCTATGTTGTATTCTATTGCTTCTAGGCAAAAAGTAAAGACAACACTAAAAGTGCCTAGGTGGTGAAGATTGAAAGCCAGAAATTGTGAACCTTAAATGTGTCTTGTCATGGGAGTTAATGGGAAAGCTGTTGCTATGCAAACGTGTTTGTGACTTCAGGGACTAGCTGCTACCAATAAATATAAGCTCAACCGCTGCAGTAGATCTTACTAATATACTTAATTTCACAGAGATGATGAGACTTTCCAGATTTCAAAATATTTTGTTTCCCAAAACCATATAGAGATTAGCCTTGCAACATTTACATATGGACATATGAAGCAAGGCAGCAGGCATAACTGCACTCACACTTTCAGTCTAAAAAACATAGACCTAGCAATTTTAAAGTTAAATGTTATGACATATCATCACAAAAAATGTTCCATAATAGTGAAAATTCAGGTTAAGAAAAGTCATATTTAATATATTATAAATATTTGCCTTAATTTTTTTGTGGTTTTAACACAAAATATTGTTGCAGGGCCATTGCCTAAATATACATCACATAGCTTTATACTAACGAGAGTCCATGTGAGTGACTGTGTTCTCACTACCTTTCACTGTGATGCAATAATATTGCAAGTTGGAGCTATAGACCCAAGCTCGCTTTTTTGATAGTAATATCAGTTACTTAAAAATATGTGATTAGGCTCAAGTAAGATGGGATTCAAGGATCCAGGCAAAGTTAAGTATTTTATTTTAGTAAAAAATTTAGAAGCCTCTCTTGAGCTGAAGTGAATTCTTCTGTTTAAGATGGCGGAGACTTTTGTCTAATTCTCTTCAAATAGCTTAGTTCTGTACAGGTTAGAAACTAATTTACTGTTTTGTTCAAACCTAAAACTGCAATGGTGCTGTGTCCTATGTTCTTTTCCTTGCTTTTTTTCTCTTTCCTTTCTTTTGAGGGATGGAAATCTTTTTGGCTGCTGCTAAGCAATGAATGACACAATGATAAAACTTGGCTATTTTCAATGAAATAGAACAAGGTCAATGTGTATAAGGAATATCTTTCTTATGCTAGTGAAAATGCTCAGGGACAGAGGAGAAGAAGGGGAAAGGAGAGAGAGACTGGGTGTTGGAAGGACTTCAGATACTTTGTTTTCAGGGGAAGTTCAATAGCTCTGCAAGTCTAAAATTAGAAATGTGTGCTATATTGAGAAATTAGCAGTGAGGAAGGTGGGCAATCTTTCTGAGACATCTAACAAAACTATAATAAAATGATTTGCCAAGGTCAAATGCCTCGACTTAATGCTACTTGAAATGTATCTAAAATACTCTAGTGAAGCTGTGTGCAAATCTGAAATCACTTCAGTCCTGTAGTGAAGGTTTTACAGTGAAATAGAAGATGATAAATCAGTGGGAGAAAGCACATCACAAAGAATATCTATAGATCCTAGTAATGGCTTTTTAAGGCTGGAACATCTAGTAAGTACTAGAAGGACTTCATAAAAAGGAACCTTGTCAATAAATGTTCGCAGTTTCCAAGCTGGTTTTGCATGATTAGCTCCAATGGCTATTACTTTCAAATGATTTCAGATGTTTCTGACTGAAGCTGAAATACACTGATGCAGCACTTAGCTGAATTCTGTCACAGCTGTTCATGCATTTAAATGCAGACTTTTACCAAATAGCTTCCACCTGTATTCTCTCCTGGGTCAGACATTCTCTTGCTCTCTTTGTGCTTGTACAAAAGCTTAATGCTGTTTGTTGCATGTGTGTTTTACTGTAATAGAAACATGAAAAAGTAAGTATTTTGCACTGTCATAGGATCTTGCTCCCAAGAAACTTCATAATAATGTATTAATATCAGCATAAACACATGTCTACACTGAGCAGTGGAGTATAATGCAGGGAACCCCAAACAGGCTGATAACTCTTCATAGAGCAGGATAGAGTCACGGTTTAGCTTCCATTAATAAGGTAATGATCTGAACTCTTTACCAAGACTAATTAACTTGCAGGATGTCAATATAGCTGTGCTATATTGAAAGATCTAGGAGAGAAAATCTTAGATGGTACTTTTGACTGTGAGTTGTTTCTCTGCCTGTTTGGCACTGAGGATCAGTCCCATAGGCTTACTCTGAGTATGCTTTGGATATGTGTGTTGCTCTCAAACAGTCCAGTGATTAAAGCACAGTTGTGAGTAAGTAGATACAAATCCCTATTTTGCCTAATTTGATGACAAGAAATTGAAATGATGTCTTGACACCACAGTGCAGAAATGGTAGACTGCAGTGTATGCATTTTCTTTCAGGGTTTCTTTGCAAACAGAGGTAAGCTGTGCAACTGAAAGAGAGGTTTTGTGGCTTTGTATCCTATGTAGAGGAAGGTGTTTGTCTTTGGATACCTCAGGGCATAAACCTCAGATGTATTCTTTTAGTTTAGGGAGCTCACAACAGTGATGCTTGCGGTCATCGGAAGCCAAGGGAAATTTCTCTGCCACTTGCTCTTGGCTGGAGAGGTGCTAGTTTGCTCACAGTACAAAAACTTCTTTCCCCAGGCTGGCACCTATTACTAATACCATGTTTGCAAACCAGCTGAAGATATCTGTGCTAAATGCATCCTAGTCCCCAGGTCCTTCAAGACCATCTAAGCAATTTTATTTTGATTCATTACTTCAGTGAAGACAAGGCCCTATGTAATCTTGCTTTGCAACAGCATGGGAGATTAGTAGTAAAAATACCAATGTCCATTTAGCTGTGTTTTAGTACAGGGTTTTAGTTATAAGTGTGAAAAAAGAAAAGTGAAATGAATATAAAATATACTTCTGTTATATATTTAACAAACATTAGCAGTTGTTCTGTGTCACTCATCTGGAGTACCTTTGGCATATCTTAGCTTCAGAGTCTAGAGTTGGTAGAAATTATGAACTGAAAGCTGAAACGACTCTTAAGCTCTGATTGACTCCATTCTCATTTATGTTATCATTTATTCCACAAGGAGTTAGGTTTTGGGTACAAATGCAAATGTCCTTGCTGCTATGCCTGGCCAGATGCAGAAGGCAAACTAGAATTAAAGCTCATTAAAAAAGAATGAAGGATTTCCAGGGTCTTCCCAAAAAAAGGATTTACTGGAGAGAAGGAGGAGAAGAAACATGGGACATCTACTTCTTCATTAACTTCTGTCTCTGCCTTCTTTCCTATGACATTTGGTAGGTGTAGGCTTCTAACACTACAGTCTGTGTTATCTCCTGAGGAATCAAACACTACATAATCTTGTGTAAGAAACTGAGAGTGACCTAGTGTAGTGTGTGCCCCCCTTTCATCTGGCTCAGATCAATCCCTCACTCATCTCAGAGTGCGTCTACCTCTGCCTTGGTCAAATCTTTCATCAGTGTTTATATCAAAGTACCTGAATATCATAATCTTTTTACAAATATCTTCCAAGGATAGGTTTAAATTACAACCACTGATATTATAGGTCTCTTGTGTTTCATGAAGTGGGTGAGACTAACCGTGATTTAATCAGATTTTCCTTTCCTAAGAGATAGTTCCCATCTGTGCATCTTTTCCTTTTGCCTTGAGGAATTTAGCAGGAAACCTAGTACACATTCAAACAGTACTAGAGCTGAATAGTTTAGTGATTTCTATTCTGGTCACATCATAAATAATCCTCTGAATGCTTGTTCCAATATATAGTAAAGGCGTTTGGAAAAAATACACACAACTGTGTTGAGTGGAGTTGATTTGGGACCACTAAAGTACTATTAAACCAGCATGTTTGTAGTTCCTTCTTATTCTTAAAATTTTGCCGTTAGCTATAACCATGTGGGAGAGGGAGATTTCTAAAACTATCTGACATATAATAATGAACATTAATATTTCTTTGCATTGAACAGCCATTTCCTTTTCTGGATCTTATAGATGTAAATTAATTTTCTCTCTTACCTCTGTGCCTTGCAAGCACATACAGAAGCTATAAACTGAAACACCAAAGCAGAATTAAATGCTTGAATACATTTAGAAAAGACAAACACCTTGTTCATAAAAAGAGCCAGAAGCAAGGAGCAGAACAATGGAAGTCTGCGTACCTTTGAAAGGTGAGGGTGTGAACAATGAGTTTAAAATTTGTTTTCAGTGGGTTTATTTACAGGCAGTACTGTTTTTGTGTCAAACACATTAGCAGTTGTTCCATGAGTTGAACAAAGAGGAAAGTAAGTCAAAGGTGGTAAAGTTGATAGCAAAGATTCCTTATGCTATCATGGCCCCAGCCAGCTAAACAGCTAAAGTGTCCATACCTGAATATCTTGAGAGAAACATGAAAGCCACTGTAACCTCAAATTCCTTTGTGTCTTTCACATCCTGCTCCAGATACAAAACTAATTTCTGTATTTCCAATACTATGTACTTTTTACCAGTACAATGTGGCTTCCAATCTACTCACTTGTACTGGACACTGTTTTACAATTTTTCCTCTGAATATCTCGATTAACGAGGAATTTGCAAGGGTATGAAATCCCTGAACTGCCAAAGGTGTTTTTCAATTGCTGAAGGCTAATTAGGCTCTTAGAAAGTAACTTCTTACTTTACATTAGAAAAAGATGGAAAAATGTCCAGTACCTCAAATATATTTTACAATTATTTGCGTCATATATGGTAAGTATTTTAATGCTTAATAAAAAATAGAAGATGTAAATTAATGTGTGAAGAAGACTAGGCAGCACTGGGCAGACAGCAAGGCGGCTGCTAGAATGAGCCGTCCTGAATTCAAATAGAGGCTGGATTCAACGTCTTCATTGTACAGATGTCCTGGTTTTGGCTGGGATAGAGTTAATTTTCATCCTAGTAGCTGGTACAGTGCTGTGTTTTGGATTTAACATGAGAATAATGTGATAACACACCAATGTTTTAGTTGCTGCTAAGCAGTGTTTATACCATGTCAAGGATTTTTCAGCTTCCCAAACTCTGCAAGCGAGGAGATGCACAAGAACTGGGAGGGAGCACAGCCAGGACAGCTGACCCAAACTGGCCAAAGGGATATTCCATACCATGCTCAGTATATAAAGTGGGAGGAGTTGGCCAGGGGGCGGTTATCGCTGCTCAGGGACTGGTTGGGTGTTGGTCGGCGGGTGGTGAGCGGTTGCATCACTTGTTTTTCCTGGGTTTTGTTCCTCTCTCTTTTGTTGTTTTCCTTTTATTATTATTATTTATTTATTTCAATTATTAAGCTGTTCTTATCTCAACCCACGAGTTATCTTACTTTTGCTCTTCTGATTCTCTCCCCCATCCCACCATGGGGGGGTGGGGAGAGGGTGAGCGAGTGGCCGTGGGATGCTTGGTTGCCGACTGGGGTTAAACCACGACAATAGACAAAACTCATTTTTGAGTGAGAACCTTAGAAAAAGTCTCATCTATAGATCTGTTCAATAAATTAACAGTATTTTTGCATAGTAATTTTTAATATTTAAACTGCATTGGAAGTACTTCAGTGCAGATTTAGGTCTGTTGTAAAGTCCATGGCAAAACTGTTGAAAAAAACCCCAAAGAATCTTTAGAGCAAATATATGTTGTTCTAAAACCAGACATCCAGAAATATGTTCCATTTCTGGTTAACTGACTTTTCATTAATGAAAATTACTCTAGCCTCTTTTACTGTTTTTACATGTTTAATTATTTGTTTGCAGAATTATTTCATTTCTTCATTGTGCTACTTTAGCTTTGGTGAAAAGTTCTGAACTGACCATTACTTGTGGAGTCAGAAGTCCCTTTATTTATGCTTCCAGCGGATAATGCACAACCAATACTCATGCAAGTTTCCTATAAATTGTTCTTTGAAATGTCTCAGCCTGGAGAAACACTGAGTTGGTATAGAATTTAGATGAGATTTCTCCCGAGAATGTAAGGATAGGAATAGTGATTTTGATGTGAAAACCTATCCTACAGGACTCAGATTGGGATAAACAGTCACATTACACAGAGCAATGAACAATAGCCAGGGATAACAACTGCATCGAGTCTCTGCTTGCTTAGCTGCATTTAAACTGCAAATGCCAGCCTCTTTCCCCAAGCAGTTCCATAGCTTCAATTAAGGCTTTTCTGTATAGAATTGTCTGCTTATGTGGAACAGATTCCAAGGATGAGGTTTCAGACTACATATCCATGTAACCTCACTAACCCACCTTATCTGTTTAGTTTGCCCCACGGAATTATTTTTCTGGACCTAGTTTAGGTGACGAAATTAAAAAATTACTGAAGAGCTCTTTGTTCTGGCACTCTACTGAGTACATATATGATTTCTTTTTCCTCTTACCAAGGACTAAGCTGTAAACAATAACATATACTCATTTTAAGACGGCCATTACTCCTATGAAAGTTGACATAATTTTGAATTTTATTTGGTTGGTTGGGGAAATGAAAAGAGAACAAGGAAGAAGAAGCAAAGAATCTCAGACTTGAATAACTGAATACCTCTTGGGAATGCCAGCTGAAATATTCAAGTATATAATAGAATCATAGAATGGCTTGGGTTGGAAGGGACCTTTAAAGATCATTTAGTCCAACACCCCTGCGATGGGCAGGGACATCTTTCAGTAGATCAGGCTGATAGATGCAAATACTTTTTGATGTTTAAGGTCTTGCTTTGATGATTTTGGCAGTTGCATTTGGGAGACCGAGACTTGTTTTATTAAGGGTCATAGCAGTGGCTTTGGTTAGGTGCTTGTTCTCTGACTTTTTCCTCATAGGCATGCATCTTGCTAGATCTAAATAAACTAACTCCTGCATTTCTTTTACGGTAAGCCTTAGAACAAAATAAAACATTTATGCTCTAAGGAGGCCAGCATTCACTAATACAATAAGGAAAGCTTGTTTTAATGCAGTAATACTAAAGATAGAATTATGGACGATTTAGGGTAACACGCCCATGTAAGCTTGTACTTAGGCAACTTGTAACGGTGCTTAATTTGCACATGTTGCAGGTCAGAGTTTTTTATTCATGTCAGGAGACCTGAACACTGCTGAAATATTAGGATACATGTATTGGATCTTTAGACATGGGGTTCAGTGCTGGCATACAGCAATAATGGCTTCAGACATTTTAATTAGAACACCTGCAACTGAAAAATACTTTTAATTTATTCAGTTTATTTGGCCCCAAATTATATCTATTATGCATTTTTAGCACATCCTGTTATCAGCAGCACGTGTTGAGATAATCCACATTCTTGAGCTCAGATTACTCATGTTCATTACAGTAGTGCCTAGGGACCAACACAAATCAGTGTGTAATGGTAGAGATAATGTATTTTGATATTTTATCACACATAACAGTTGTCTGTCTCTGCCCCCAAAGTGCCTCAGCTGGCTCTTCTGTTAGAGGTAAAGATATTTTTCTGCCTGTAAAGAAATAGGAATGCTCTAATTCTTCAGGACATTCAAACCGCACCTCTCTAGAGTAGTAAAATAAATTACTATTACAAACAAAATCTTCACCTAATGAAAACATAATAAAATTTTTTTTCAACAATAAAAATTCTTCATTGTTGTAGATCATGGATCCAGTAATTCCTGAACATTAATGGGTTATTTCTAAAGCATTCGTAATAGTGTGTTCACTTAATAAGGAGAAACTTAAATTAAGTTCAAGTTCACCTTACAGGATGAATTGCAGAGATAACATTTGTAGTAAATAACTCTAGAAACGTATAAGCTAGTAAAGATCTTTTAACAAATTCTATGTGGTTGCTTTAAAAAACACCACCACACACATGTGGACCTCATTGAGTGCCTCATTATCCTCCCCAGTTGGGACCAATCAACCCATTAGATTCAGGTGCTTTAGAAACAACAGCCCAGGTGATAAGAGATGATGTTGGTTAGGGAAAAAGATGTCTAGTGGCGAGAAAAGGTGAAGAGTAGAGAATGTAGAGTGTAATACTAAGGGGTGGTTGAAGTTAGTCCTGTTGAGTCTTCTCACTGTAAGAAGAACGTATTCTTGTGATTTGTGAGAGGGCATATGTGAGGCCTGCATGTGGGTGAGTACAGGTTCTTATTGTCATCTACTGTGTGGGTGTACAATCAGCCCAACTTCTGTTCATCCTGGTTTTGATGGGTCTAAGTGTTTGTGTGTGAAGTTAAGTATGGGTAGTTTGCAGTCTTCTAGTAGCCTTTGTAGTACGTGTGTATGCAGTTATTATTTCTAGTATTAGACCTGCTTATTGAAATACTGCTTTTTATTTAAAAATAAAACACGGTAAGGTGATGTAGAACTCCTAGTTTTGCAACAAAACAATTGTGACATCTCTGCCTTGGGTGGGGGGAAAACAACAATGTGTGATGATATGGTGAGAGAGCTCTCTGGCAAACTAAGTCTTCTCAGTAAGCTCTCCTTCTCTATTCTCACTCTGGGTTATCTAACCTCTCTTGTTTTCTTCTTCTAATACTTAAAAGACCTTCAAAGCTTCTGTCACAGGCTTTCGTACCCTTTATCTCCTCCCCCCTTTTTTTAAACTTCCAAATCTTTTGGGCTCGTAATTTTAAACTGAAAACGGGTCCTTCTTCCAAGGGATCTTGATTTTGCTTCATTAAATGTCAATAGTACGTGAATAAACTTTGCTGTAAAAATAAGAAATTTTCATATAGTAACTAGTGACAAACACAACAGTATGCCTTTTCTTCATATTTCCATGAAGTCTCCAGTTGCCACTTCAAGCTAACTTGGTATATCAAACTGTAGCTTTAACTTATTTTTGGGCAAGGTATGCTTAAACTGAATGTTAAAGATTGTATATAGCTCACTTCCAAATGTTTTCCCTTGAATGCTATGGGTCTTAAAGGCATTGCATCATCTTCTGTCCACAGTGTCAGGGGCAAGTTTTCAGTACATCATATTTCAACCTTCAGTATCCTGGCAGTATAAGTGTAACTGGATAGCCAGCTTGTGTTTTTGTGTTTGGACATACTATCAAGAACTGAAAGCTATTTGAATTATTAGCATAATTCTTTAAAATAAAATACTTTTCTGAAGTAGCTATTGCTGTATCAATTTTTCTAGTAAAACAACTTTTCTTAGGGTTTATTTTACTTTCTCACATGTGCCCTGCTGTTTTTTACTATCTCTAATATGTTTTGGAACAGTGTAGATATGTGTCATACCTGTCACTTCCCCACAAAGTTGTACAAAAAAATCATGTTTCTTGCTTATACCATTATCATGTGTAACAGAAATGTCTGAGGTCCATTTGCCTCATAAAACTTGTCTGAGTTATCATGCAGCCCTCAGTAGTTTCTGCTCATAATGGTGCAACATGGTAGTATCACCTGCTGCTCATATTGCTCTGAGTTTTAAGGGTCTGCTTAATACTGCCTAGTAATTAAGGCATTGAGTACTAATGTTTCAAGATGTGCTGCTTCTAGACTGCAAGTATCATACAATGAAGAGCAAATATGCTTTCTGTGGGGTTTCTGTGTTCCTATAAAATTAAAGCTCAACAGTGTAAAAAAAAAAAAAAAAAAAAATCTGTGATCTCTTGGTAGAGGAGGGTTGTACTGTAGTGTGAGCAAGTTAGAAGAGAGGTTAATAATCTTTGTCCCCTAATATTTCCTTTCTGGTACAGAAATTCTTCTTTCTAAGTTGAGCAGACTGGATGTTATTGCATGCTATGAGAAATCTCCAGTAATGTATCATTGCCTTTCTAAGTGCTGCTTATAATGATTTGCATTTATGCAGAACAGAAGTGTAAAATTGGTGACAAGATCAGGCATGGGAAAACATTCTGAGATTTTGTAAGTACATAGAAACGGAGGCTTGTCACTTTAGCCCCAAATCAGATGTTACCCTATAGACTGCTTCTCTTCCTCCCAGCCCTTCCCCCCCGGCCTTGATGTTTTTTGGTTGTGGCTAGATATTGTGTTCAACTTCTCATGTGCTGGTCCTGCAGAGAACTGTGTTTTGAAAAGCACTTATTCTAAACTATCAGTTGAAGGGTAGGACTATGCTGCATGAATGAAGTACAGTGCAGAGTGTCCCAATCTGCTGTTACTCAAACTTTTATAGGGAGTGATGTAGGCATATCAGTGCAGAGCTATGTCTCAGCTAACCAGTTCTTAGCTCTTGGGCTGGTGTTGAGATGTTGCTCATGCTGGTATAAATGCTGTGCCTGTCTGAATGGGCTATCTTGGGAGTTTCTATGTTGCACTCAATGGCTTATTGTTCTTTAACTGTGGACACATGCTTCACATCAGACTTTCTCAAAGGTTACTAGAGGAGCATTAAGGTTAACCCTTCTCACTTTTTGCATTTTTTATTAACCATTCTAGATTTTTCCATCTACATCACATATCTGTCTACTGGCGCTGCATGGGAATTGCACCTAATTTCTTAGTTTCCCCTTACACCTCATGTTGTAAAGCCCTAGAATTATGTATAGACTGGTGATGTTGGGAATCTGTGGGCTACTTTTTAAAGGGTGATTGAAGGGTAACTGTGGAAAAAGAAGCTACTGTCAGTAGGCTTGTATTTGCCATGCGGTGAGTCTAGTTGAAAACAGCTGAAAATGACTGATCTTGACAATGATGCACCTGTGTGAACTTCATTGTTACAGTTTCTTCGTAACTCCTAAAAAGCTGTTTCACTTAAATCAGAATCCCCTAGGGGATATCTTGTCCTTCCTCTCCTGCCTCTAA
>NW_008824111.1:1172271-1188197 GCF_000699105.1 Pygoscelis adeliae | reverse complement strand
TGACTTACCAGTCAATGCCCTTCTGGTTTCTAAAATGATCTGTGAGACCTTTTTGTTCTTACAAGTGATAGCTTCCTTTCCAAAGCTTTCATATGGTATGTTTGCTCTGAAGGTCTAAGTCCCTGTCCAGGTGGTTATGTAGGTACTCCCTTGGAGTTCTGATATGAAAAGCTTGTCTTGCAATTAGTAGTAATTACTTCTGCACAGTGGCATCTTGTTGGAATGCATGACTGTTAAGATTTAAGAACTGGAGTTAGACTCCTGTTGTTTACAGGAATCTCTTTTGTGTCAGTATGGAGATAAGTGTTTTTCACTCACTTTTGTGATGTTTCTTAAGTTTACAGTCTGACATAGACATATCTGAATTCCAAGTGTTAGAAAATTTCAATGGTATAATGTTAATTTCAAGTTAATCACAAGCCATCCAATTTAGTTGGTGCAGTAAGCTGCTCTCTTCTCCCTCTGTCCGTCCTCCCCCTCTGGGCTAATTATATCTCCTTCTGGAAAGATCTGTTCTAGTTTGGGTCCTACTGAGGTGGCAATTCAGCCTGGATTGCTGCATTATTGTTATGTTCAGTTATCTTCTAACTCCTTGTATTGCTGAATCATCCTGTCTCATCTACTAGTGTCTTTGCTTGTGATCAGGTGGTCCAGTGACCTTGGTATCTACAAGAATTTTACTTTGGGTTGCTATAGGAAATATGAAGCTAAAGAGAAGTTAAAGCTTCTTCAGAACAAAGCTGTGATTCACTTACTCAGTAATTACAGACTGGACAAAGAAAAGGATTTGAAAACAAAGATGATCTAATAATACCTTGCTTATGCCAGGCATTTCCCTCCAGTCCTTAGATAAATATAACTTACCTTTGGCATCCCTTGCCTGCTCCTCTTGGGGACCAAATTACAATCTGCTTGCTGCAGACTCTGACTCTGTTAGATTGCTGCAGCTGACGGCTGCAGAACTCGGGACTGGCCATCAAGCCAACAGCAGTGAGTTTGCAGGCATGCTTATGCTCTGTATGTCTTATGCGATCTTAAAATCTGTGGGCAGATGATACTGGTGGTGACTGATTTTACATGTATCTGTTTTTAGTAAATCAGATAACCTGCACGTGTATGCACTTTACTCATCTATTAAAAAAAAAAAAAAAAAGTGATGCTGCTTTTGTCTTGTTTTCCCTAGCCCTCGCATTGTCATCTCTTTATTTTCATTAAATGAAAGAATGACTTGGAGGATGCAGGGTGGGAGGGCAAACATGAAAAGCGTTTGTTTTTTTTTTTTAAATTATGAAAATTATTTTAGGAGTACATGCCAACATATGTCACTGTCTTAACATCAACAAAGGAAATGCTGTGTACTGGCATTTCTGTCAGGACAGTAATTTATGGTACAGAGAAGACTACCATACACTAAACTGTAAGAATAGAAATAAAAGTATGAATATTTTTAATTCACTAATGAAACTGTCCAGTTCTGTTAAACAATTAGGAAGTTACTGATCAAAGATCATCTTTAAGATGTCTCAAGTACACAAACTTCATGGCTACTGTGTATGAGTGCTTATAAACATCTGTGCTAGTAAAAATATAATTTCATAATATAACTTGTTCTTTTTCATAAATGTCATAATTTCATATCGCTAGCAATTTGGGGAAAAAAGCTTTAGTCTAGGATATGGTAAGGTGAAACTACCTGTGGGACTCTAGTATGTATTTAGAACAGTTGCTTACAGTTCTGGCTGAAACTGAGAAGGAAGGTGGTACATGAAGAATTTATAGAAACAAAAATCAGCAAGTTATTTGATGTATACAACTTGTGGATTTGCTTTGATAACTTTGAATGTTCCAGTTAGATTCTCTCCTTAAAGCCTGTAGGCTTCCTCCCTTGAATGTAGCAGGGGTAGTAAGTTCATATTCTGCTACCTGGAACACCAAGGTGTACTTACTTTCTGTATGAAGAACAATAGTAGCAGCAGTAGGTAATTTCCTGCAACTGTGTTGTCATTTACTAGCTTCAATAGCCACTTCATTAAGCAGCTGATATAATAGCAATATTGAGACACAATCTCTGGGGCAATAACAATAGTTTGTGTGCCCACGTGGAAGGTCCTTGAAGGGCTGTGGGCAGGTTTCTGGAATGGGAGAATATCTACTGCTTTATGGAGCAAGGAAAAGCTGATGACTTGGACATCAACACTCTTAAGCTTTGCAGTTAATGTGCTTCTGTATCTACTTACCTCTCCTTTTAATACGTATACTTCACATCTGGTTGCTTTTTTTTTATGAAACATCACTGTTTTTTCCTTTCTAATTCACCCTAATTGTTTTTTTTCTTTCTATGCAAACTGTAGAGACAAAATGATTGAAGATAGTTTAAGTGAATACGTATAGATGCAATTTCATTGCTTAGAAATGAAAGATCCCTTTAAAAACAGGATTGGTTTAAAGAAGCCTTTCAGTGGTGCCAAAATATGCATAAACTATATTTAAATAGTGAAAGTCAAGGCTTATTCATCTTTTTCTACCCTTTTTCATCCCTGTAGTATTTTCACGTAAAAAGAGAAATGGATGTGTCTGTCTTGATTTGATAGCTTTGTAGATATTAGATGAGACTACCTGTTCAAATACTTAGTTTTATCTTTGGTGAATCTGGCTGTATATTCCTCAAAACTTTGTTCATTATTCTTTTAAATGACTAACTAGTGTGTTATTTCTTTGTTTAGCATAGTTTATAGTAAAATGGCTATTAATTTCAATCTAGAGTCTGTTTTTGACTCTATTCTAACTTTGAAAGCTGTATGCATTTTGAATGATACCAACTCTTCTTTGGTGCGCTGACTCCTGTCCTACTTGCAGCTTTTCCTTTTCCCTGTTGGTTAGACAAGCTATACTGACGAATGGTTTCAATCTTCGTTTAAAAATAAGTAATTTCCTGTCTATTGCCTGTGTTTGGGTTTTTCTGGATTCTCTATGTAATTTGTTGATATATTTCTATTATATTGGAATTCTGTACTCAGTTCCAATTGAGTACAGAAGAACATAAAGTATAAAACAATTGAGTTTGATAAAAGAAAAACATTCTTTGCAGTGATCAGTAAAGCACAAAGGTGATGCTTATCTGCAGGAGCACCAGATGCGTGTGTAGTACTTATCAGCTTTCAGGATCTTTCATGCTTTTTTGAAATATCATCTCCTTTTTAAGAAACATTCTACTACTCGGGAAAGAAAGTTTGAATACCTAGCCAGAAATCAACTGTGACATTGTACATATCTAAAATAGTGGATAAAAGCCCATCTGGAGCACAACCGGCTATTCCAAGAATTAGATTTAATAGTATGCTTCAAACCTATGGATTTTCTTGGATGATTGTAATGGAAAATTTATCGAGTCCCCTTTTTCTAAGGATGATCTCCAGTGCTTGTGATTCTGGAAACCTGTAAACTGCAGGTATCACTGACTTTTCAATTATGAAGTAGTAAGATACTTTTGTTCTACTTCAGGGCTTGAATAGTTGTGTGTGTGCTGAAAGTATGGTGAGCTGTCTTGTTGAAGGAATTTTTTTGTTTGTGTGAGAAGAAAACAGGAAATACCAGTAATGAGTAGTAACTTGACAGGCTGAACCCTTGTATTTAAAAATAACACAGCAAGTCCTGTAGTAGTGGCACCATTAGCTAGCCTTTTCATGAAACATCAGTATCGTGGAGAAGGATAATGCTTTCCCAGGTGCAGAAATGACTTGCTAGTTTTATTCCATTGCTTCCAATTTTCTGCTACCTATAAAACACACTTCAATCTCTTTTTTTTTTTTTTCCTCTTTTAGTAAGTGAAGGTCTATGGACCAACACTAACCAGAGCTGAAAAAATAAGGTGGTTTTTTTTTTTCTTAAAGTGCAAGAGGGAAGAAGTGTTACAGGCTGTAATTTTCTTTGAAAAGAAAGTAGGTTAAAAAGGTTACAATACGCTCTTTTATTGTCACTCATAAAAGCTAAGCTGTTTACTGGGATTTATGTGGAAAATCATGTTTTAGTTTGGCAAACCGTATTATCAATTTGCCTAGGTATTGCAGGTTTTTTTCCCCTGTATCATAATTAACATCTTGGACACTTTGCACATAGCTAGCTTCATTTTTATTTACATGCATATTTTAAAAAGTCCTCTGCAATGCAAGTAGCCTGCATAGCTTTAACAGACCTGGGAGAGAGACACACACGCGTCCACACACTTTGTTGGTGGGTAGGTGTCTTTGCTCTACAGTACTCATGAGAAATTTTGGCTTGTTAGAATTCTGTGAATAAAAAGTGGGGTTTAATTCCATAGCAAGGATATGTAAAAAAGAATTAAGACAAAGAAGGTTGGGGGAAAAAAAAAGTCTTCAAATACATTCTGGGGATTTCTTAAGACTGATATGTGAAGATCCAATATAATAAATAGTAGCTTTTGTAAAGCTGTATGCTCTTGGACCTGCAGGTATCAGCATGGGCATGTTTTCCATTTAGTTAAGCAACCTGTGTACTCGAAATCACTTTAAATGTAAGGAACGGAGCAATGGCCAATAACTGTAATACATTATTTCAAAGGTCCCACAGCTGCTGATATTGATAACTTAAAAAAATTCTATTATGTATACAACATTAAATTATTAACATCAGGTCTACTCAATATTGCTATTTATAGTTTGCATACTACATGGTGTGACAGACCTGTGCCTCTGCACAGAAAGAAACTGTTTTTTTTTTTTTTAATTCCACACAATTTATGTAATTGGTTAATGTATGGAAACTACAATCTTACACCAAGTTGAGTTTGGTATAAGTTGAATGATGCAAGACCTGTGATAACTAAAGAAGATAGAGTCAGAAGATCTAAACTTTAAACGGCCAGTATAAAACAAACAAAAAATGTAGTAGTGTTCCATGTTAACTCCTTGGAAATGATGACAGTGAAACAGAGTTTGCAGATGGTGCTGAAATAGAATAAATATTGAGCAATGTAGCTAGACATGAGGAGGTTTTAGTTCATAAGTACCATGTGTGAAGTGGACTGTTCATTTAACACAAATGCAATAGCAGATGCTGAAAATGTCTCTATTATGGCATTATCACAATGAACCCATATTTTTATTCTTGGTGTGTGCAACTGACTTGCATTTTAAAAATTATAACTATAATTTATATCACGGTGAGGTATTACAATACACAATCCTCAAGTTCTTGCAGTACCCACAAGTTTTCAGTTTCATTGATATCAATGTATTAATACTGCTTCAACTTTTACAGAAGAGCAGTAAAACCCTTACTGTGATTTTGAAAGAAGGTTCTAATTTGCACGTATTTGGTTCTTTGGTTCCACACATTACTTGTCGGTATTTTGAACTTCTGTTCCTCAAAACCACAAAGACAAAGAAATGATGGAATGTCCTTTCAGCCAACCGTAATTTTTTTCAGTATGTTTTGTTTTTAATGCAGTTAAACAGTGTAATTTGTTTTTAAGTGGGGATGAGAAAATCCTTGACCAGCACTAAGTATCTTCTTGTGTTATATTTCAGTAGTGTCATGCAGGTCTTGTTTGGTGGCTTTTTTGTTTAACTGCCTGATAGAAGATACCCATTTCTAGACTAACAGCTTCTGGAGCTATCACTTGCTCACGTTTGACTTGAAGCTTGTCTGTTTTCAAGTCCTTGTCTTGCTGTAACTCACAAAAATAACAACAGAACAAATGTTATCTACAAATGTTCTATTTTATATATATGATTATATTCTATATATAAATGTTCTGTTGTTTATAAACACTTGTTCCATAAATAGCTATTTGTTCTTTGACTGAAATAGGTGCTGTTCCAAATTTGCCAGTTCATTACCATGAGGTATACAGTGGAGCTTTAAGGGAAACTGGATGACATCTTGAAATGCATTACTGATTTCTATCTTAAATGTGCAGGCCATATTAAAACAAGAGCTGGGACCTTCTGATTTCCCTTATGCAGCTGAATTAACAGTTTAAATGAAATAGGTTTACCATTAGCATCAGTCTTTGTGAGCTGGAGGCACTGCGTCATGGTACCCTGTATCTGCCCTGAGGAAAGAGAGAGGAAGAACTGCTTTTCAATTCCTGCATCTTGATGGAGGCAATCTAAAAAGAAATCTAAAATAACTAAACACAGTATAAGAGCTATGGGGCCAAGATTACTGAAGTGATAGACGTTGTCCATTACTTACACAGAAAATGAAGCCAAGGGAATTGGATGCTTGCCTTGTTTTTCTCTTCCAATAGCAGTTTCTGGTTCCTTTTATCCCTGCCTTTGTCTTGCACTCTGTAGAGATTCTTCCCACATGAAATGGGTGTGAGTTTTGAATAGGTCTTGCTTTTTCTTCTTTCTAAAATGAGTACAGTTCAGAAATGAACGCACATGGTAACTTTTATCAGGGCTCTCTCTAATTTGAACTTAAAGGTAACTGTTCTGTAATACTGCACTTAAACTAGTGATTCCACTGCAAACTTGAAGAGTCTTTTTGAAGATGTGAATAAGTGAAAATGGGAGGAAATCAAGTGTGGGTTTGTTTTTTGAGAGAGTAGCACTAGTTGTATTTCTTGCACTCCTGGGGTTGCAGTTCCTTGCTCTTAAACCCTATATTTCTGATTTTGTGCAAATCGCTATACCTCAGTTTTGAGCTCTACAAGCTGATGATAGAAGTTTCTGCCTGAATAGGGGAATCAAGATATCTTAAAGATTCCGCCCCGTGCGCCCCTCCCCCCCCCCCCCACTGCCATGAGAACGTGCTTAGTGCTATATGAAAGAAAATTAGTGCTATTAAAATAAGTTAGGTTGTATTTTTGATTAAAGTTTCTATTTCAAAAACCCATATACTCAACAGCTCCAATGTCCTTTTGAATGATTACAGAAGCTGCATGTTTTGATGTTTCAAAATGTGTGGTTCTTCACTCGGAAGTGGTATCAGCTGTGGGGAGCAATCTCAACCAACTCTCCTTGATCTAGAAGGGGCACTAAGCCACAGTTTGGATGGAGAAATGGAGGCTGTTCAGTTATGCAGTTGCTCTGTAACAACTAGAAGCATGTGCTAGTTCAGATATTATTTAGGTGTGAAGGGCTATGACTTTTGCTTGTCTGTGCCTTTCCCTGCTCACTTCTTTTGATTTGCTCTTGACTGTTATGGGCATGTCACCTGGCCAGCATGCACTAGTTCTCAGTTTAGTGTCCTCTAGTAGCTTTTTGTTTTGGTAGTCCCATTTAAAATTAAGAAAGTAAGTTTCAAAATATGGTCAGACTACAAATGGAAAGTAGTGATTTTTGTTTATATCTCTTCTCAATATTCTTTGTAATGAAGTTGTTGAAATATGTTAAAAAATCTTCAGTGACAAGCACACATTAACAATACAGCGATTCGCTAAGCTTTTTCTAATGGTGCAGACTGTCAGTGAATCACTGCATTTTCTAGTTCCTGCTGCTTTGGATGATTCCTGCTTTCTCTGTGTTATCAAGGGTCAGGAGAAAATTACGGTGTCTTTTCTTTTGTGTTGCTGAACAAAGTGCCATGTTTCTTGACTTCTGAAATTAAACCATTTTGAATATTTTTTTTTCATCTCTTCTTATTCACCTTCTTTTACACGGTAGTTTGAATTCCCATTAGAGAAAAGAACCTTAGTAACAGGTTTTCAACTTTGCAGTGCTTGCAAGACAATCATTAATGGAGGTATTTTGATATACTTCTTTCCATGACAGTGTTAAGCTGTGGCCACAAACGGCTTTTCAAATTCTTTATTTGAACTCTTGTCTTTAGTTTTCATGTTTTTGATGAATGGATGCTGCCTTTAGAGTTTCTAAATATATGTTGCACATATGAAAACATATTCAAGGTCTCTTCTTAAGTGGAACGAAAGAGTAAAGCCCATAAATAAACCATCAGAGCATTGCTTTCAGAGACGTGTCACATCGGTTGTAGAATTAGCATTGTGAAACTTCAGAATGTCAGACTGTTTTTGGAAAGATTCTTCTTAATGGGGGGGGGGGGGAAGAAAAAAAGATCACTTCAAAGAGTTCCTTGCCTGATTGAGTTGGGGTGAAAAAATGACTCGATGCTTTGATCCTTCCATCAAATGAAACAACACTGCGGGGTAAAACGCATGGCTTTGCAGTGTAATGTTATGCTGTCTGCAAAGTACCACTGAAGATGTTTATTTGCTCCAGCAGACTATCATAATACACAAAGTTTTTCAGTCACTGTAGGGCTACCAATTTTTTTTGTATTAAATTTTTGGTGGTAGAATGTTAATAAATCAGTAGTAGTTATCTAACCAACACTTACAAAGTGAGTGGTGATGGATTCAGCATTACTTTGTGAAGAATGAGGACTGTCAACTATGCAATGCTTATTCCCAGTATAAACAAATATTATATTAGCTAAATATAAACATATTTGCCTAAATATGCTGTGAATTTCTTATACGTAGCTCTTACTGGGGAGGGAAAAGAATCAACCTAAACAGACCTACAGTCTGTGAACTTCATCAAAGAAAATTGCTACCATTTCCATGTTTGTCTCCACATTTGAACTTTGCTTTATTGTGAACAACTGGGGGAAGGGGTTGGACTCAAGCATCTCAGACTGATGTTTTAGATCCTCTGCTTACCATTCATGATGTGCATAAAAACAATTGAGGACTTTGAGGAAGGACGGGGTGTAGAAAGAACAGGAATATAACAGGTTGGTAGGGGAACCCATTTCTGATGAGTGGCATTAGAAGCCTGCAACTGTTAGGGGAGAGGAGTCAGTGCAGAGTGCCCAAATGCACAGAGCTGTCAGGAAAGAAGTATGGGCAATGAGCCAGGAAACTGCTTCCTGTTGCTTAGTTCTTGCTGTGTTCAGGGAAATGGTACTTTACACTGTCTCACTAAAGATGGGCAAGATTGCATCAAGAAATATTTGGCTCCATCATCAGCTTTGCTGCAAAACAATCATCTCCAGGATCCTGTACTTGTTCTCTGGCCCAGGAAGAGTTATTTCTGTTCTCTGGTGTTGTGATTGTGAGTTGTTTTTGAAGCCAAGCTTTGCAGCTGACCTTTCAAATTTGAAGTGCTATCTTCTGTAGCAGAATACAACACTCCATTTTCCAAGTAACCTTCTTTTAGTCTTCTGTAAAGAGGACAGAAAAGGAGGAAAAATAGAATAGTAGCAAATGCTTTTAAAGATCCAAATGAACAGCGATGCATAACTATTTTTAATGTTTAGTTAACTCTAGTCGCAATTGCTTTCTTGTCATCTTTATTGTAAGCCTGTAATAAATAATTAACTTGAATGCACTATTTCTGTACAGGTTGGTGTAATGTATAAACAGCTGCCGTCTGGTATTTGGATCTTATTTGACTTACTCCCTTTAGTGAAAATGCTGACCTAGAAACTGTCATTTCTGACCGGAGCGGTGGTTCTTCTGCTCCACTACCTGCAGCTGTTTTGGAAAACAGTAGGATTAAAAAAAAAAAGTCTATAGTGGGAACATATAGAATAACTCTCACATTTGGGGAGCATTTCTAGTATGTATGATGGTGTGTTAGGAAGCAAAAGAAGACTCTAGGGGCTTCATTAGCAAAGATGTGTTCTTCTGACAAACAATAAAGCATTGATTAAAAAAATAAAATGGAATTTGTAAAAGATACGCTTCTTGAATTATAATAAACTTCTTTTTATAAACCAGTTAATTTTTAACTAAAACTAATTCTGTAATTGGTAAAACTTCCAATCAAAATTGGAGTATGTAATCAAGAACCAAATCTTAATCACTTTCTCGGAGGTAGGTCCTGTTAATGTACGAATTTGACTCACCGTAACGTAAGCTAATGATTCTGTCATTACGTGCTCTGGAAACAGCTCACTAACTCAAAATTAGTTGTCTAAAAGAGATAAGACTGAATAAATGTATTTTTCTGGGTTATGTGGGTACAGCATGTGTAGGACATGCATGCCTGTTAATGTTGGCTAGTCCAGTTTGTGGTTAGTGCTATTCAGATGTGTTTTGAACATACACTGGTATTAATGAAACCAGTTTGTATTGTTTTGGAAATGGGTATCGACTTTACAGCCTGTTATTGTTTTTCTGTAACACTTAAGATGAATTGAATAGCAATTATTACTCTGGGTGGGAAATGCTGGCTGCTGTTTTTGAGCGTAAAGCAATTGTAGTCAATTCTCACCAAGTAAGGCATCTAAAGTGCTAGATGGTTTTGAAAATTCTAGCAGATGTCTAACTCTATTTTTAGGTCCTTGAACAACATTTCAGAACCTGGTCTGAAAAAGCTAAAACCCCCCTGAAGATACCATTAGAATTTTCATGGTAAACTAATGCAGGTACACAGATTATCTGTTTCATTAACTTGTTTTCTGTAAATGCTGTGAATGTTTTGTAAGACTTGCAGGATATGTTACTTTCAAACAATGCAATATCACCAGAAAGTTACTGTTCACTGAAATAGTAACAAAGGTGCTTCTTCGTGGTATTATTTGATACAAGCACTCATAAAAGTGATTTCTGATTTTACTTTTATTTTTACCTTTGGTACTGCCATCAATAGCTCTTGCTCCTTCTGTATGTTACCTGTCTAGGCTATGTGTACCTTCTTTGAGTGAGGAGTAGATCTTTGTTTTGGTCACGATAGGGGTACATACCTTAAAGCCTCAGGCTGTTTTGTTCTGCTGTCATCTTTTTCCAGAAGCCTTCGTTCTGTGAGGCTATTTGCATTCTTGTTTCCTCAAGAAAAAGAATTAGATAAACCTTTCTGAATATACCCTATTTTTAAAATTTAGTTAAGACACACTTAACTCTACGTTTCCTTAATTTGCTGGAAAGTTCAGATAGATCGTCCAGTACCAGAAAGGACATGATCAGGTGGGCTTATTCAGTGAGTATGTCCACTCTCTGTATTTTGGTTTGCAGAGATTGGAATAGAAATTCTGGAATGAGGGTAGAAGTGTCAAGCATCCACAATGTAATCTAAATGTAAAGTAATGAGTATTTAAAACTGTCACTAATGAAGATGTACCTCCTAAGCCTTTTTACTTAACTCTATTCTCCTTTCTCCTCTTGAGGGTTTCTCAAAATGATTTCTGTACTTGATATTCCCATAGATGACATCAGTTATATTTGATGAGGACTAAGGGTCAGTTAGGAGGCTGCTGTGAAATTTGGTTGTTCCGGTGCTGGGGTGTGTTTTTCCCTAAATACACACAGAGTGTGGTAAGGAATATAGCCGGGGGATATGTAAATCATAATTTGAGATGGTGATTTGGCAGATACCTTCTCTTTGCCTCCTTTGGTTGAAACTCCTTTTTGGGATGTGAAAGAAGGCTCATCAGTGAAATGGAAAATTTCTGGGCCTTGGCATGCGGTGACTCTGACCTTTATGATGAAGTTGATTGATGTTCTGGATGACACTGTCCAGAACTCCCTGCCAAGCAACCTTGGCTGTTGTTCCCCAGGAAAAAAAAACAAAAAACAAAAGCATGGGGGTGGGGTTGAAGCAGCAAGCTTGCTAACCTAAGAGAAAATCCTGAAGCTACTGTTCGCTTGACCATTGGAGGCTCAAAGCTTTGGGACCTCAGTGATGTCTGTACTAGAATAAGTATTCTTCGTTTTAAGCTCTTTTGCTGAGAGAATAACAAAATAATCATCTATGTAACTAGACAGATAAATTGGGCATCCTTTGGGGGATGATGCCTTCAAGTGAGCTGCTGTTAAGCATCTGTTGCCATCTTATTGGCCCTACACCATTCACTTGTTAAGCTGTTTAGCAGAAATGGTGGGATAGCATTTAGCCATTCAGACATTGTACTGCCACCTGGCCTGCTTGTTCTTAGTGGAATAAGTGGTTTACCCGTGAGGAATAAAGTCCATCTGATAATTTTATTCTTAATGTCTATGAACGGGTGGGAGGCAACAGCGGCTTAATAGTGAAACAAAATTCTGATGGAAGTGAGAAAAGTCATTAAAATTACCGTGAAAATGGTAAAAATTAGCCAACCTTGAAGGCTTTAAAGGGTGCTATTAATGTATTCGAGATCTACTTTGCAAGGTGAATTACTACAGAGAAATTTTTCTCGCATCTCATTTTTACATGGCAGCAGGTATCCAGAATAATTGTGTGTGGTTTTTGTTCGAATGTGGCATAGGAAAATGGAAATATCCTTTAACTTGTCTCTCAGAATGTACTTAAAACTTGCAGTGTTATGATGTGCTCTTGCTAGCACCATGTGCCATGACAATGAAACAGTTACTCCCAGAAGAACCTGGTGGACTGAAGAAATAAATGTTTAAAACTTGTATGAATTTGCATGCTTTGAAGTATAATTATTTTACATATTTGGCCTTCAAGAAGGAAACTGTTCTTAATTATGATTATGTTTGTGGTAGCAGAAAAGTGATTTTTTTCACACGTCTATTAATTTATCTCATAACTTAGAATTGTCTTTATCTGCTAGATGTTTCTCCCTTTTTTTGCAAAATTTTCAGCAAAGAGAGTCTGTTTCTTGTGTGGAGTAGTACATGAGAGGTCTCGGTCTTCAAATAGCTCAGGGGAAAATAGAAATTGTGGAGCAATTTATGAAGTGACTAGGTGAGAGAGTTGTCCAATTAGCCTGTTTTTCTGTATATGCTAAGTAAAATAAGATCTTTTAATAAGTTTATTGTATACTCTATGAAAATTATATTACCAGAGAGTACTTTTGAAGATTATACTGTAGGCTACTAGTCATATGACAGAAGTGCTGCTTGTCATCAGTGCTTGAATGGTTTTCCTTTGAGCAAATTTTACAGAATTTGATCAGTCTAAGAGTCTGTAAACTCTAAATCTAAATGAAACATGCCATATTCAGAGTTGAAAGCTGTAACTGATGTTTGGCGAAAGGGTGGCATCGTTCTTCACTAACCATCTGTTTGTAGCTACTGTTGGACATAGATCCACAGGGTTACAGCAACTCTTAGCCTGAACATGAACAGCCAGATTTACATTGTTATGGATGCTGCAATGTATATAGACAGGCTACAGTTTTCTTCAGAAATACATATATGGGTGAAAGATCTCCATCTCAAAGTTCCTGGTTCAGCATGGCACTGAGCTTCCTCTGCTGCTGGAGGATACCAAGTACCCCTAAACCCCCTCTAGGACTGTAGCAGGCAGGGATAGTCCTAGCTCTGCAGATCTGTCTGTGGGCTTCTTTTTTCCAAACTGAAGATTCCTCATGTGTCTCGCCAATATTCAATTTTCTCTGTCTTTTGGTAAGATAGTTTGTTAGCTTGTGGGAGGGTGTGATTTTTTTTTGTTTGTTTGTTTGATATTTCTTTCGCTTCTAAGGGATGATATTTGGCTAATTAAATATCCTGGGCTATGTCACCAGGTGCATATATGTACGCTGTAGCTAAATCTCATTGTATGCTTTGTCTGACTGGTCGTGAATCCGGCCTTCTAACTCATTTAGCCACTTTAATGGCTCCAACTGACTTTTTTTCCCTATCCATATATTATAACTACGATGCACACAAAAGCCATTGTTTTGCTGCCTGGTAAGTAGGTTTTTTTATGATGATACAAAATTTGAAGATATGGCATCATGCTTGCCTAGCAGCAATGCTAGCCAGATGGAATGGATTTCTGACTAGCAAGTATAGGCTAACCAGTCACCTTTTTGATATTGATTCTACAACAGAAATATCAAAGTTTATTTTTTCCAGATGAACAAGATTTTAATTAGTGCAACTTGTCTTAAGAGCGCAGGAATGGCACGAGCTGGTTGCTACTATGCTGCTCTTACCATATCGCCATCAAACCATGCTTCTAGTAGTATGCCTAGCTGCCATTTCCCCCAGGTCTCCTGCAAAACTTATGCACAACTGCATGGGTGTAAGTTTAATGCCTTCCTCAAAAGGAAGAGCAGAGTTATTTGTGTGGTATGGAAAAGGTGTAGGCAAAAATAAGGCAAATTACTTAGCTGATATTTATTTCAATGTTGAACTGCTGACAGGTGCCAGCCTGTTGTTCTTCAGCAGAAGTGGAGAGTTGATGATTGCATTACACGCATGTCTGTGCTATCAAGGCTTAAAGATAAATCTAGGACTGTTAGGAAGATATTTCCTTAACTGTAAAAGATTCTGTATTAAAAATAGCACAGATTCGTGTTGTGTTTTGTTTTCAATTTCTTCTGAGTTTCTATGTGGTGTTTGAAGCATTGCCTTGCTACTTCACTGTGGAAACAGTTTAATGATTAAATTGTATTTCAGTTCCGTGAAAATGTGGGAGGCTGGGGAAAGAAAACGTCATCTAGACCTGTTAAAAGTGTGTTTTCAATAAGTATGTACCTTCTTGTACAAAAGCTTACCTCATCTAATATGAGACTAAGGCTTTCCTCTCCTTTATTACTAATAAAGCAAGGGGAGTGTTGACGCAGGCTTCATAAATACAAATGGATTATGTGATACAGTAGATGCAGGTCCTTTTGAATATCCTTCGGTCAGCACCTTCTAATAATGTGGAGGACGTAGTTTATAGTTCTGGTTTTGGGGTTTTAATAGAACTTCTGTCATTGTATAGTTTAATAAAGCTAAATTAGAGTCCACAAAATGATAAGTTTTGGAATGAACACTATATGTAGAAATGTATGTATATAACCCCTTAAAACCCAAACTGGCTATATATCCTTAAAACCAAAACAAGCTGGTTTTGAATAGTCTTGTACTCTTCCCCCTCCTCCCCCCCCCCTTTGGCTTGCTCATTATGTAGGAAGAATGTGATGAGCAAGCTACGCTTATGTGTAGCTGATTTGTAAAGGTCTTTGTTTAAGTGTAATGACTTATGCTTATGATTGCGACTGTTTGCAAGAATGTCCAAACTTACAGTGAATGAGATAATCTTTACAGGATGTTAAAAGTATATAATGGGTTTTGTAAGTGTTTTATATTTTTGGAGGAATTTTCCCAATATGGCATGTGAAACTAACAGCTTGTTAGTTTAAAATCCTGTAAGGAACTCAGTGTGTGCTGTGTGTGGTGTTTTGGGGGTGGGGGGGCTGTAGCTATAGTAAACAAAAGAGGTTTGAAACAGATTGAAATGGGGAGGAGCATGCAAATGATACTACATCAAAACTTTTGCAAAATACTGTTTTATTTTCCAAATGGATTCTCTGCATACATCATCTAAGTAGGAAAAGGAAAAATGTATGGAGTAAGTATAGCAGAAAAGGTGAACAGAGGTGGAGGTAAGGGGCAGATTATTTGATGAAGAAGTTAAGTAGCACATAGGAAAGGCACAGAAAGAATTTTGGGCCAAAAGATCAATGATGGATCTAGGGGTTAAAAAAACAACCCTGGTTGTGTGAAGTGGAAAGTTGGATAGGAATAATGTAGTTGGTTTAGTTAAAAACAAGGCTTTGAGCATGTCTTGTGCAGTATGCTGGGCCAGAAGATGATATGGGCTTAACAGAAAACATTTAAGTGAAGTTTAGCTGTTGATACTTGATCTTCGGAACTGCTGTCGCTCTGGGTATCAATAAATTTCCCTTGATATTGACAGTTTTGGTTTTCTGCACACTAGGAATTGTGCTGTGGAAGGGTTGAGCTATGCATCTCTTCCATGCCCAATGGCGGGGATTTTGTTTGGGGAACCAGTCTAGTGAGTGTTTCTTAATCTGCCCAATATATGCTGGCAGAAAAACTTCCACGAAAATAGGTCACACCTACCTTCTTTAAAATAAACAAACCAACCTATAGCATAGATGGACGCTTGGCATGGAGGCAGTGAGGTTTAATTGCAAAATGGTTTAAAAAGCGAATTCATATCCTGGAGACCCGAATGCCCCTTCTCAAAAGGTTTGTATGGTGTAAGTGTCTCTTCCCCTGCGCCCCCCCCCCCCCCCCGGGGGGGGGGGGT
>NW_008824111.1:1167158-1172227 GCF_000699105.1 Pygoscelis adeliae | reverse complement strand
CCCCCCCGATGGGTGTGGAGTGTTCAGGGACTAGGCTGTGGTGACTCCCTGAGGGACTGCATTGCTGCTGTTTCTCTTGATGCATTACTAGATCTACTGTGCAGTAGGACGGGTGCTTTCTTGAAGATGTATGTGCATAGATGTGACTGCACTGCTTCTTTGTTTAATGGGATTGTCCTACTTGCATATACATTGTATAGCATTTCCTTTTTCTAATCCACTCCCAGAATAGGTGTGAAAGCATCTACTACAAAGCATGCATTTTCTTTCTCTTTTGAGTCTTCAGTCTTGAAAGAATTTGAAATAAAAGACAGGTAATGTGAGGAAAGAACAAGTTGTCTTTCTAGGCAAGTCCAGAGTGGCTGTACTAATATCTCGGTAATCATTACAGAACAAGCATAGTGACGGCGCACAAAATAAAACCTGAAATCAGTGAAAAGAATCAGATAACTTTTTTCTTTAGTGTGCTGTTTTGCTTGGATTGGTACCTTGTAATGGCAAGTTTTTTGGAAGTAAAGATCTTTTCAGTTGGTGGGTTCAAAGCCTTGCAAGTTTTAACTAATATTTCCTTTTTATTGATACTGTAAACTCCTACATAAGCAATAATACATTTACCCTAACTATCTCTCTTTGATCTGGCACTGTTACTCCTTCTAGCATCCTGGTTCACATATTTAACATTTAACTGGTAGGTTAGTCTGTGTGTTCTATAGTCTCATTCTAGAATAATTCCCTCCTGAAGGGACTCAGCTGTCAGAACTAGAAAGTACTGTGTATTTCCCACTAATAAGTAATAGGCTTTTCTCAATCTGAAGGTTTACCGGGCTGTTCCTTAGAGACTGACACATTTGATTCGTCTCCTGCAGGCATATAACTATTACTAGTATCACTGTTTGCCACTTTACAATTTAATTAATGGAAAGTTGCCAAGTTTTTTTTTAAAGTAGCCTAAGGCTTCAGCTAAGAAGAAACATGTTAAATATGCTCTGCTAATGCCACCTGCTGATGCTGAGAGTACATATCTGCCTGCAGTTTTGTTTTATGCAAAGTTTTTTATATGCAATCCTGTATCCATTCAATGAATAACTTTTCACATGCTTTGTCCTAGTGTTATTTTAGATCTGTAGTAATGAATTAGCTCCAGCGCTTATTCCAGTGTGCAGTAATTTCATTTTAGCTGTAGTCCAAGTCTTAAAGTGTAATTCTAGTTGTTAAAAACAAACAAAAAAGCCCAACAAAAAACAACTTAGTCTTTGTTCTCGCTGTGGTGTACTAGTTCCATGCATTGTTAAACAGCAGACTTACAGATTTTTATAAAACTGTAAGGAATTGTTTATTGTAACTTACTGTCTCATAGAAACTTACTTTGTGTGTCTGTAAGCATGAAAATTTCTATGTAAACTCCTGGACTTGTATGTGACACAGTACAGTTAAACTCAGTTCCATTTTTATGACCCAACATTTTGCTTTCTTTCTCTGTTGCAGAGGACTCAAGCACAACATATCTCTGGTGATCAGGATCACAGGGGTAATAAGAAATTGTAATTTTTTTACTGGGAGTAGTCTTTACTGATTGATGGCAGGCATGCCTGCCAATAGCACTGTAAGACATGATGCAGTTGCACCTTTTTTTCTTTTTCTGTTTTTTTTAGGATGTATTTAACAGTGTATTTAATAGTATTTAATTTCTATTTATGACTAAGCTTTTCATTGGTCATTCTTAAATGTGTACTTTGTTGTTCCTCTCATAGGATCCTGATCTTTAGCTCATCTGATTCAAATAGCTATTGTCAAAACACTTCAGAAGTTTTATGTTTATATACCTTATTCAAATCCATTTTATTTCTTTTTCACTGTGTTTTTACTCTGTCTCAGTTGCAAATGTCCCAAAGTAACCATATTTCCCTCTACTCCTAAGGGAAGAACTGATCTCTCTCTGTTCCTCTTGTGGATGTTGAGGCAGTTGTCTTCTGCCTGCCCTCAGGCATTGTGCTTTGTTCTTGCATGGCAGTCCATTTGTTGTTTTAGCATCCTAGCTCCTATTTCCCACAACTCTGACAAAATTCTGTTCTTGTAGAGTATAGTTCTTTTCTACTGTTCTTCATTGTTCTTGCTCTATGTTAGGTTTTTCACTAATTTACAGTAAGAGAAAAATATTTGGACTCCTGACGTTTCTTATGCTTTATCTCAGAAATACTCGTGGTTTAAAGTACAAAACTAAGTCAGGGCCTCTGCTGACTGGCACAGTACAAATCCCTTTGTCAAATGCAACAGTCTCTCACTGTGTTGGTTTTCCTATGTGGGAAGATGAATTTGTTGAACAGGGATGTTGAACTTGCTTTAGAGTATTCTTTGAGTACTTATGAAAATGAAAAAATATTGTTGACAAAAAAATGCAATATGCGCTTGGTTTTTTTTTTCTTATATAGAATTGCAATTTACCTTTGTTTTTTGAGGAAAATTGATTTTTTTAAACAAGTTAAGATGAAAAATTAACTTTTATTTCGTATATAATTGCTTATCTGTAAGTTAAATTTTAAAGTCATCTCTTAATCCCTGAAAGAGGAGTGGCTGAGGGAAGGAAGAAAAGACTGACTAGTTTGATTTCCTTTAAGCACCTTGAAGCTGTTTTGGTTGTGTTTGCAGATCCTGGATTTAAGATGATTCTGCTGCGTTTTAGTTTTTTGAAGCCATAGGTAAAATTGCTTTTTGAATGGCTTTTGCTTGCCAGTTCCCAACTGTCATCCTCTTTTCTGCCTGACCACTTCTCTGCTGTCTGAATGTTTGCTGCTGGTCAATACTTACAGAATGCAGAAATTTACTGTGAAGATAAACTGTCACACTGAAAATTTAGGACTGTTGGGGGAAGGAAAATATGTCACTAATTTGAAATCTTACATTGTAGTTCAGTAGATTATGGGCTCTGTGGTACAGTAAACTGACATTCCTATTAATCTCAAGTGGATGTTATGAAGGTAATTTCAATATATTTTAATCAATCTGTTAAATGCTCAAATTGGGGTAGTTGAAGATACAGAACCACAAAGAGAAGAGACAAGTAAAGCGTAGCTGAAAGTGGAGTTCCTGCCCTTGCTGATGAGAAGGTATCTGAGAACCCTATTGTTGGGGAAGGGACCCTGCTCAACATGTTGCATGCTGAGGAGAGCCAACCCACTGAATCTTCTCAGCTGTGGTGGGAAGCACGGAAGGGGGAACTAAAGACCACTGAAAAGGGGAAATGTGGTTGCTGTAGTAATATTTTTCTGTTCTGGTTTTGGCTGATACATGTGTGCATAGAAATAACAGCATCGGTTTGAGTTTAAAGATCCCTGGTTACAGCTGCTTGAACTCCACTTTGCTTTGGACTAGAACATGTGCTTAAGTTCTATATCTGCTGCTTCTCCCTTCCTCCATCCCACAGCATGCCTCTCTGGAGATGGACGGTGCCTTAATGCTGTCAAATGCTGTAATAGCAGTTGAATATAGTTGTTAAAGGAAATGTGAGGAGAGAAACTCTCACTTTAACAAGATGTGAGTGTCTACATCTGTGGAGACCTGCTGCACCCACACAGGTACCATGCAAAGATAATGTCATTTTAAAACACCATCATAGAGGAAAATAAATGATGGACTTTGTTAATACTAAGGAATAGATTTAAGAAATGCTACAAAAGGTCTAAACGTACCTAGTTCTTGCTTTTCAGTCTAACAGTGGCTTGATTATTGTTGTATGGGAGCACTTAAGTGCAATCTCATTCTGACAAGTGAAATGAAGGGGTTTCATAGTCTCCCAATATTTTCTTTTGAGGAGAAAGACTCAAAGATGTGGTACAGAGGAAACTGCATCTAATCTGCCTAGTGAATGATACTTTATTTATGAACGTACTATTAGAAGTCCAAGGTAGAGTAAAAATGTGCATACCTAACTCTGACAATGTTCAGATGCATACAAAAATTGATCAAATTCCTTCTAATCCAGAAATCAAGGTCCAGCTTGCTGGCAGATTTTGTATGCATTTTTGAATATTGCATGCACGCTAACAAAAGGCTCACCTAACCTTACCTAGCCTGTGAACTTTGAACTGAGTAAGAAGAGCAGACTTTCTCACTGTCTAGTTTTCATTAAATTTTAAAACACATATGCAGATTTGGGGTTCAGGGTTGGCAGGGTTCAGATTCAGGACTTTAGTGTCTGCATTGGTTGATTGCTACTCCAACTATCACTGTGGTGTTATTTATATATCATAATACCTATTATCCAGCAGCTGAGGGCTCTGCTCCAGTGGAGGCATATTTACAGTGTATGTGTAATCTTTGGAGTTTATGATGATCATTGTCACAGCACTTTCAATAGAAAGAGTTTCCCTGCCCACAACAAACAACTCGCAAGCTCAGTGCACGTCTCTTCCTAACCTCTTGCTGAGCCTTGTGAGTCTGGCACAACTGCAGGTTCTGCAGCTGTTTTTCTTTAATGAACTGGAAATGGCATTATACGGGTGCAGGCTTAGTGTTAACCTGTGATTGATGTGTTATTTCACTAGGTAACTTACTATGTGTGCGTATTAGTGCAGAACAGTTATGTTTCACTGCACACAATAGGTTCATTCTTCACTAGATAAATATAATGTGAGTAATTGCAGTTCATTATGTAAATACATCTGTATGAGACTTTTATGGAGTAGTAATGGATTCTGCAGAATACTTTTCTCCTACATAGAATACTGTTTTTTAAAGCAATGTAACAGTGTCCATCGGGAGGAGGGCTTCTAAGCCTGCAACCTAGAATATTTTATTATAACCTGGTCTGAATTGATTTGAATTGGAGAGAACAATCCTGACTATTCAAACATCTAACCACCTACTACTGAGGGGAGAGGGGGGAAGGGTCCTTTCATCATAGGCTTCCCTATTTTTTCCGAGCAGTTCAGTGCTTCAGTAGAAAAAAATCTTAGGCACTGAAAGGAGATGGTGCTTTTAAATATTTGGAAATGCTGATTCAGCAGTGATGGCAGGTCAGAAGACCAACTGAAAGGCTATTTGGTGTGATAGACTGTATTCTCTTTTTTTTT
>NW_008824111.1:1149331-1167060 GCF_000699105.1 Pygoscelis adeliae | reverse complement strand
GGATGTGATGGAGAAGAGGAGAAATCAAGGTCTAAAGGCACAATTATTTGTGGTAGTACCAGAAAAATGTCTAAAATGTAGGAAGCCTCCTCTTAAATCCTAAACTTTATAGGGTTTATTTCAAGTATTTCTTTTCCTATCTGTGTCTATGACAGTACCAGTACAGAGATAACAACAAATATTTCGATATAATAATAGAAGTGCATTCCAGTTTGAAAAATATGAGCAGGTCTTATGTTGGTGAAGGATCATTAAGAATGAAATATTAAAGAACTAAAAAGATAACTCTGTTAACCTGATATGATTTTTTTTTTTTGTCTGACTATAGTTTTAAATCTCATCTTCTCGTATTTAACTGCAGCTTTCTAAGTTTTGCATGCTGGCATGCAGAAAAACCCCAGCCAAATAAAAAAACACCTGGCAACACTTATTCCTCAAATTGCAGTGTTTTCATGAAGCTTTCCTACTTGGATAATGTAGCATGCCCCTTGTTTCTGGGCACTAACTAAAAACTAAATGTGTGAAAATTTACTTTTTCATTACTGTTGGATTATTCTATTTTGCAAATAGAGGACAGTGTCTTTGCTCCTGATGTTGTCCGATAACACCAAGATGCCCAACTAAGTAATGTTAGTCAGCTCTGTGAAAAGGAAGGTTGCACACGTTTGCAAAGACTGATCTTTCTGTTGTGTCGTGGTGAATTCCAGCCAATACTGTAACGTATCTGGAAAACCCTAACAGGCTTCCAATTTAACAATGTCTCTGAAATATTGACATATACAGAATGGAAGCCTTTGTGGTTTTTTGCTATAGCTAAGTTCCTTGCATATTGAACAAAAACCTGTAATGAGGAAAATAGTTTCAACGAGAGAAAAACAGCTCAAGTCTATAAATGAATGAAAGGAAAAGCCAGATGACACAGCTGCTTTATGTAATGGCTAGCCTGTCTTCAAACAACTCGGCTGTGAAATGATGCAAGCCTTGAGATTATTACTTTTCCCCGTTGGCAATTGGTATTCTTGAAGAGTGTGTGCACTACTGTATTTCAGTCTCAGGATGGGGGTGGCAGTATGCTGGGTGGTGCATATTGTGCCAATTATGGTAAATAAGGTCAATTAGGACACTCTAGTTTTTCTAAATAAATCCCTAGTCACTTCCTCTACAATTCTTAAAAATGTAAAACGCCAGCTCTCTTGGTAATACAGCTAAGGCAAGATGCCCAGAAAGAGGACATGTGGTGTCTTCAACTACTGCAGCTCCCTGGTCTTACATATTTCTTGAAGCAGTAACTGCTTCTCTAAGAAGTGCTGCTTGAAGTGTCTGCTGTTGTGGAGTGCTGCCTTTCCCTGACAACAGAACTGTGTTACCAGATGTTACCCAGGGTAGTATGAAAGAGTTGTTCAGCTTTGCTAAAGGATTGTATTGACTACATGCATCAGTAGGTTAAAGGCTGAGCATGTACTGATTATATCCAGAATAACTTTAAATATTGTCTTGGGAATCTGTTAGAAGCTTTTTGTTTACTTGATTTTTGGAGAACTTAACTCTTCAGAGATCTGCAGCTTCTCAGCTGTGTGTTATGGCTAACTTTCTTTGCCTAGCAGTAATTAGTTTGGTTAAGCAATAGAGACCAGAGTAGGTCCACTAGCTCTCTCTCTGTGTCTGTCTCTCCTTTCCTAAACTTAGTTTTAGTCACTTCTTGGCAGGGTAGGTGCGAGAATAGGAGAGCTAGTAATTCCAACTATTACTCCCTCTCTTACATGTAGGGCACACAGTTTGGATGGGGGAAGCTGTCTTAGGAGTGCAGTGTTTGCATCGGGACCAAGTAGTTTGCAAACTCGTTATCTGGAAGTGAGAAAACGGCACCAGCTTTGTGGGGCATGGTGCAGGTCCTGATGAAACACACCGGCAAGGATGCTGACATCAATGATTTCTAATGTCCAACCATTATATAAACTTGTGTAGAACATGGATATCTTGTGCTTCTTTAATATCTTTATAGGTTTTCTTTTTCTGAATCTAGGAAGCAATAAACAATCAAATCATTACTGTGATTACAAAAGTATCTGCAATATAAATGCACTGAAGTATGTGTATTGGTTAACACATTAAGTAAAAATATGTAGACATGAAGCATCTCCAGAAATGCAGCTATCTTCTATGTCTGATTACTACCACAAACCTGTTAACAAGAAGTGTTATTGAAGTCTTGCAGTGATAATTATTAATTCTTTTCCTTAACAACAGAAAGCTCACAGTATTGCTTTTCTTGGGCAACTAAAAAGATCTGACTTTAGATCTTAAAGCTTGAAAGAAAGTAAGGAGTTTCCTAGAACAGCTGTTTGGGAGAAGAATTTTAAACAGTGTAAGTAGGTGACACCTCAGGTGGAGATTCCCTAGTGAGAAATAAAACCAAGGTGAATTAGCAGTGCACTGAGGAGTGGGTCAGTGGTCTTGATCAGTGATGGACAGGTACTCTTACGAGCTTGCAGCTTTAACACTTGATTACTAGGCAAATGCCACTTGGGCACGGTGCACCTTATAAGGAATGCTCTTCATGAATTTTTGACACCTCCTGTTCTGGAGGCTGAGCAGCTTCTGCAGTTTGGATTTATGGTAATTTTAGATAGAATTGAGCATAGGCTGTGATTTAGATGGCTTTCTCTTCTCCAGCAGTAAGACTATGGGCAGCAGTCTGTATGAGTCAGAAGAGTATGTAGGATGAAATAGCCTTTACTACACTTATAAAGAAGGATGGGAGTGTTGATTTTAGGGATCAAAGCAGTCAGAAAACTGTTTAGGGAATTTCATGTGCTTTTGTGAGAAAATGGGCAGTACCATTCTGTTGCTTGGAAAAGTTGTACTTGCAATAGACAAAGGTGAGAACTGAAAGTAGAGACACATAGCAATGTGTTTGCAGGAAAAAAAGATGGTGGGGGGATAAATGTATTGGAGGAAAAATAAGGAGCCGTAGTTTTCAAGGACCAAATTATGTATCAGGTTGTGTAATAGGAGAAGCTCTTGGGGTCTGATATCTATCTTAAGCTTTTCTGTGAAACGTTGACAAGATGTCCTGTTGCTTTTTTCTAGCAGCCCTCACCTAATTCAAAAAAGACAAATTAGGGGAAAGTTAAGAAGTTCATCCTCCATTAAAATGGAAACAGTTATTTCTAGTAATGTCTGAGAGATGGAGGGCCGAGAACTGCACAAACCTTTTTTTTATGCTTATTTGAGAGGTCCTTGATAAATGGCATATATTATTTATTAACAAAACCTCACCTTTGAGTTAAGGAGTGGTTTCACTGGCCTTTGAACAAATATTGTATTGAATCCATTGCCTAAATTTAGTGTATTAGTCCCCATTTTATTAACAAATTGAAGATTAAGCAAAAGTGTTTTCATGACACACAAAAACAAACAAACAAAAAAAGGAACCGAAAACATTGGGGTGGGATAATACCCAATAATAACAAGTTTGGCTCAGAATTTTGCTTCTTTTTCTAGATTTTCTACAGCCTGTCTAATATTGGTTGCTTATAAGTAGAATCATAGTGTAAACTGGCATTTCTGGGTGGGGATTTTGTGTTTTGTTTGGGGTTCCCCCCCCCCCGTCATAGGAAGGATGGCTGTATTATGGCCTGAACTTGTTAGTCTTATTGTTTAAAATAGTGATACATTAAAAAGTAATGAGCACAGCAGTCTGAGTGTCTCTCTTGCAATGTTAGTGACACTATGATGGATTAACAGCCTGTAAAATAGAAATGCATGCTCTGGCAAATATTTTACCTAACACTTATTAGTATATTTATGGGTATCAATTTTGCTTTTACTTTTCATCTTTTACGCATAATTGTGCTTTAATGTATTTAAAAAAAACCCACAACAACCTAATAAATCTGCTATTCTTCAGCAGGTGAAGCCTGAGCTTTCCATGGTATGTAATGGCAAGCTATGTTATTAAAATAGAATTAGAATTGGACCACTATACACAAGTCAGAATTTGAAACCCCAGAGAAAGAGACTATCTTGTATTTTTTCTGTGATAGGGTATCATTCTCTCTGATGCTGGAATTGTTCATTATGCTCAAGTCCACTTTTTCTACTGACTTAGGGTATTATAGGAGTGCCCTAATAACAGATTGTTTCATCTGCTTACAGGCAGCGAAGTTTCAACTAGCGTTCACTAGAAGAAGTAGCCGCTTGTGTTGGTGGAAAAAAATACAATATTAAATTTGGTTCTTACCCAAAGTAACAGTAACTGCTGAAGAAGTGAAACTTGATTTACATAAAGCAGCAAGTCTTAAATAGGTTTTATCAGGTTGCTGTTGTGACCTTAAGACAATTAATGAATTGCCTACACTCTTTTTGAAGTTCAAATCAATTTTAAACTCTGAAAAGTTAAGAAATATATTTAGTGCTTCCTAGTATTATTTTAGTCTTATTGAAACTTGTTTGCCTTTTGATAATCCTTGGTGGTCTTACTCTGCAATTGTGATCAGATATTTAAGATAGTCTGATATCCTCACTCTTCAGGACTTTTTCTTATGTTGATGTATTTTTTTTTTTAATGTAGCAAGTTACTGGAATTCATTACCATAATGTGCTTACTTTTTAATATATGCTGTTTCCAATAGCCTTTTGAGATAACTTTGATTTTCAGGATCAGTCAATGTTCATGATAAACAAACAAGACTCACCAAAGTGATAGAGCAGAAGTAGATCACAGGTTAGCAACTGCTGCCATAGAATTACACAAAATTAATTTTCTGTAACATCTCATAAGCAGCACTGTGTTGACTAAACTACCAGTTTCTCGATCTGATATTCAAGACTTCAGAAAAGTCACATTTCCACTTCAAAATTCATACTCGTTATGCAGGAATTAATTGGAGAATGACAGAATTATAGGCCTCTGAAGTACCCAATGGCTTTACATAATTACTTGACATAGCACAGTTTCTTGGATCCTTTGCAATAAGGACAGTATTTTGAAAATAATTAAATGTTAGTCTAAAGTTTGCAGGTTGCTTTCAGTTGAGTGGTTTGAAACTTAACCTCGCTGATGGCCGAGGCCAACTGTATGAGGTTCAACAAGGCCAAGTGCCGGGTCCTGCACTTTGGCCACAACAACCCCATGCAGCGCTATAGGCTTGGGGAAGAGGGGCTGGAAAGCTGCCTGGCGGAAAAGGACCTGGGGGTGCTGGTCGACAGCCGGCTGAACATGAGCCGGCAGTGTGCCCAGGCGGCCAAGAAGGCCAATGGCATCCTGGCCTGTATCAGAAATAGTGTGGCCAGCAGGACCAGGGAAGTGATCGTGCCCCTGTACTCGGCACTGGTGAGGCCGCACCTCGAATACTGTGTTCAGGTTTGGGCCCCTCACTACAAGAAGGACGTCGAGGTGCTGGAGCGTGTCCAGAGAAGGGCAACGAAGCTGGTGAAGGGTCTGGAGAACAAGTCTTATGAGGAGCGGCTGAGGGAACTGGGGTTGTTCAGCCTGGAGAAAAGGAGGCTCAGGGGAGACCTCATTGCTCTCTACAACTACCTGAAAGGAGGCTGTAGCGAGGGGGGTGTTGGTCTCTTCTCCCAAGTAACAAGCGAAAGGACAAGAGGAAATGGCCTCAAGTTGCACCAGGGGAGGTTTAGATTGGACATGAGGAAAAATTTCTTTACTGAAAGAGTGGTTAAACATTGGAACAGGCTGCCCAGGGGAGGGGTTGAGTCACCATCCCTGGAAGTATTTAAAAGACGTGTAGATGAGGCGCTTAGGGACATGGTTTAGTAGGCATGGTGGTGTTGGGTTGACGGTTGGACTCGATGATCTTGGAGGTCTCTTCCAACCTTAATGATTCTATGATTCTATGACAATGGGTTAATAGATGATACTTCATCTATTGATGCGAAAGGAGCTCTTTTGAAAGAGTCTGCTCAGTACCACTTCCCCTCTTTCTCCCCCCTCGAATACATCGGTTTTGGTACCCAGTGTTTAGGTGTCACTAATCCTGCCAAGATCTGAAGTAAAAGCAATGCTTTTCCTAACCTTTGAAGTCCATATTTTGGGCTTCGATGAGGGTCCCTTAAAGTCGCTCTGAGGAATTTGCAAGGTTTGGGTGAACATTCACAGGCCATTATAGATGTGACTTATGCTGTGACCTTTAGTCTTCATTTATATCATCAGAGAAAGAATGCTGGGTTGGTTTGTTTCCATAGTGTTCTGTCCATTATGTTAGAGCTCTCAATTACAGTTTCTCATTTTTAAGTCCTATCTCTGCTTTTCAAGTATTTTGAATGCATTGAAAGCGTTAACATTTACAACCTAGCACTAGCCTTGGGAGTAAAAAGGTAATTTATTTGCTTAGAGAAGAGTTCATTTCCTAGCATGGCACTCGAAAGAAACCAAATGCGGACTTTGTCTTAACAGTTGAAAATTCAAAATAAATGAAGCTTATGTAAAATGGCAGTAACAGACTAGAGCTACAGTGGACTGCTGAAATTGGATTTGGTTAGCTGTAAACATCATTATCTTAAAGCATTCTAGCTTACCGTGCGGTGTGAGCTCTCATAGGCTGGGATGTGATAACATTACGTTTTAACTCCTTGTGGAGATGCTAAAGCCAGCTGAACATAGGCTTTGTAGAAGCTAAATTAACCATGCATTCCTTGGGGGTTTATGGCAAACTGAGGTTTATTTGGTGTTGAAGTGTGCTAAAGATAACGTGACAGTAACCTAAAATGCTGTACTCGCAACATATTAATTGTGAGTGTATATTAGTTTTTTTTAAATCTTTAGAGATTGTTTTTATTCTCATGTAACTGATTTTGAGTATATGTAAACATAGGTTGCATATACCCTTAATATTCTCATGAACTGAAATATTAGTGTTTGATTTGACCTGAATAGTATACACAAACAAGATGATAATGTTACAAAGTTGCATACAAAATACTGACATGGTTTAGAATTTTTGCAGTATTTTTATTTCTACAAGTCACTAGCTCATGCCCATTATATGAAATTGTGTTCATTTAATCCAGTGAGTAATGTTACTTGACCTCAATCTTTGTTGTAAGTGGGTTGGAATCAGTCAATAACCAGGCATTCTTGTACCAATGAAACACTTAGATTTATACACATGGGACCTTCATAAAATTTGAAGAATATATGTACATATGTTAAGTCTCTACAGAATAGGTCTAATGTGCAGTCTCTTGCTCTTTCTCAGATGTACAGCTCACTTGAAACAAGTAAGCCTGTGTTCTCACAGCATGCAAACACTACTTGATGAATCCTTCCACCACTGGGTTGTTTCCAAATAATAAATCCTGAACATTCAGATTTTGCCTTTCATCTGACAATCTCAAAGTGCTTTGTAAAGCTGAGATGACTTTTGTTATCCCTCTACTTGTCCTGTTTTCATTTTCCATGTGTAAGTGTATGTGAAACATTATGCTTGCAGAGAAGTAAGGGAAAAGTTGCATACAGTTGTTAAAGGCTGGAAGGATTTTCAGTATAGGATGTTATATTAAATTATTGCATGAGGTGGCTATATCCCTTCACTTCCTCCCTTTTTTTCTCCTCCCACTGCCTTTATTTAAGGGATCACTTTTTAAGAGAAGTATTTCAGAGAAGGGAAAAGAGGGGGAAGGGACACTTTAATCTCTTGAATCAAAGAAAAAAAAACAATGCACTGTAGAGAACACAGCTGAGGATTATAAGCTTGGTATTTAGAACTGCTGAGGAATATACTACAAAGCAAGTATTAACACCACATCATGCAGTGTAGTTAGGACTTGTCTGTTTTTGCAGTATCTGAATCTTCTAATATATGTGAAATATAGATAAACTGACTTATTCCTCTTTTTTTTAAAATTAATTTCCAGTGGAGGTGGCTTGCATCTTCAGCAAGGCTTTTAGCACTTTAGCCTTCTGCATTTATTCCTCTCTGTTTAAAACTCATTGTAGATAAGCATCTGAAAAAAGAAATACAATAAACATTTGTGTTAATTATATCATTTCCTCCTACTCTTCTCCCCTGCACCATATGTTCTCTTCTCTCTATGCCTCTCGATTTGATTTTTATTAGGGCTTGATACGTGTCTAATCAGAAGACCTCAAAGTATGCTCTGATGATGCAAATGTGACCCTGTTCCTGCACCCTTTTATAAGTGTAAATATATCTGGAGGTAGACAGAGGAAAGAACAATGGGATTAATTTGTCAGGTAAAGTTACTGTATCTATGTGTGTACAGGACTTTCCCTTAGTCTGTGTTCTCTACTTCAGCCTTTGTGTCAAATCTCATATTACCCTTTGCCCTTGACCTGTGTTTTTTTGTTTTGTTTCCCTCGGTTATTTTCCTGAATGTGGTCCACTGCAAAAGCTTTAGGGATTCATCCACTTTCTCTGACCGTGCCTGTGACTTTCTATTACAACACTTGATGATTCACGTGTCCAAATTTTATTTCTGCTTTCATGGGGAAAACAGTTTCTTTCATTTTCTGTGAGATACTAAAATGTGCCGTTGTACGGGATCATCAAAGACACAGCAGGAGATTAGATGCCATTTTTATCCCTTAAAAATGGGGGGCTGGGGGCAGGGTGATCCAACTTAATACACTTGTAGGGGGAGCTCTGCTTCTGAGACCACTGACATGTAAGTAACTTAACTGCACTTACTGCTAAGATGCACTTTGGTTTTAGAACGTAAATTTAGTAAGTGCATAAACATTTTTCCTTCTCTGATCAGTTTATCTGTACACACATCTTTCCAGTGGGACCAGCACTTAAAGGTTCTTCCAGATTCGGCAGTTATCTATAACAGCGTAAGGACATGATAGAAATGCCACATTACTTCCAAAATATAAATTCATTACTATGCTGCTTTGAAACTTAGCTTTCTTCTGACTTTGCTCCAGGATGTCACAAGGCTGTACCAAATACTGAAGCACACTGCTATATCCCCAGTATAAAGGATTTGAACCTTTCAGTGGAACTTACCACTTGTTTTTTCTATTTATTTTCCTTGGCCCTTATGCAAACCCACTTAGGGAAAGTTTCTGCATCCCTCTCATGAAGACAACATGGGGGAAATGGTAACGTTAGTTTTGAACCTGGTGTCTTGGCTGCAGTGATCTGCATACCAGGAATAGTCGGTAGTAGTCAGGCCAGAATACAATAGCTTGACAGAAAGCGTTGTCACTTCTAGTGGTTTATATGTATGGCTTGTGTGTGTTAAACCACTGTTACAGTATAGGTTTGCTTTCCATTCACTGAATTATCGAGAGGAACTAAGTAACTGCAGGAACATAACCAGTGTGCATTAACGAAAGATGCTGAAAGCACTCTATGGTATAATGCATACAAATATTTGTTAACACAAAAGGAGGTGGCTATGCTTGTACTGTCAAATATAAATTTCTTTTTCAAGTGACTTTTTTTCTGAGACTAGCGATAGTAGAAATAGGATTTCTATATTAAACAAATGTGAGTGTCCAGTTATGCTTTCCAAATGCATAAATTGTAGATCTGATATGGTATTGAATGTATAATAAGTAAAGTCCAGGTTTGACAAATGACTTTATCATCTTTTCTTGCCAATAATTAGTGATGGTTTTAATAAATGTTAAATTTCTTAGGCCTGTTTGAACACAGGCACATTGTATGTGCTTTCAAAAAGTTTCTAGGCTTCCAGTAATTCTTTGAAGAATGAAGCTAGCTGTTACTTGTCACCAGTGCACTGTGTTGACTTGAAGCAGATAAGGATCTGCGTTAATGTAAAAATGAAGCTTGAATCCCACAAATTAGCCTTATGAATTTCCTTCCTGACATTGTTTAGCATGTAAAAAAGCTAAACAGCGCAAGTAGTGAGGCAGTCCACCATTCCTGTTTCATTCCTAGTTTTGAAAAGATGCTATTGTTTACATAGTATGTTCAAAGGGGCACATAATTCATTATATACGGTTAGTCAGCCATGTGCATTTTTACATTTCTGCCTGTAGGTAGGCTGAACACCTGGTGACATGGCAGCATATTTAAAACACTGCTTAGAAAATCCACAGTAACAGCACGGATAATAGGACTTTCAAAATGGTTGATTAATACACAAAATAAGCATCCCTTTAACAAAACTTTGATTATTGCCTCCATATGAAGATAATAGTACAGACAGAAATATGATCTATTTACTGTTTGTGGTAGGGATGGCCAGTGGGTGGTGAAAGTTGCAGTGTACCATGCTACTCTGTTCTATACAGTTTCCCTAAGGTAGTCTTTCTGTCGTTAAACTTCTAGTTTCTTCTGAGAAAGCAGAAAGCTTTTATCAGCCAGGTGTTGAACAGAGGTTTTGATACTTAAAGCAAAGTGTTCAGTGCTCTTAGAAATGTTAATGTGGAAAAAAACACAGGTACTACATATCTAGCTTCAAGACAGAAAATGTTAAACAAGACAAGAACAGTATACAAAGGCAGAGTGAATATTTTAGGGTGTTAATTCTAACTCCAGAGGGAAGAAACTAGAATTCTGGAGCGGACACTGGAGCTGTATTGTATGATGCAAGGATGACTCAGCCCATACTCAGATCATCTCCAGGTCTTGCCATACTTACTTACATTAAAGTTCAATTGCTATTTTAAGTCTGTGCCTTTAGTGGAGAAGGTGAGAAACAAGCAGAGGGGAGGGAGAGGAATAAAAGCAAAAGGAGGGAGGGTAGATTTTAAAATGCAACAACAACAAAAATACCTGGACCAATCCCTCCTGCTCCCCATGCTGCTCTCTCTGTGGAGGAGCTTGTAATCCTATGTTTGCTATATCAAGGGGATTCTTCTACGAGCACAAATTAATAATTTATTCATAGGCTCGAGTCAGCCCGCATTGATTTACTTATGCTGCATTTCTTTTCATTCATAAGCCTTTGCTAGTCCCGATCTCTCGGGTAGTGACTCGCTGCAGCGCTCAGGCATGGGAGAAAGCGGCAAACGTGCCTTTATGCGCAAGGATGTGCTATATATGACTCGATTAAATGTGCGAGCCTGACCTAAACCCAGGGCTCGCTCCAGGAACCTGCTGCTCCGGCTCATCAGTGATGCTACCTCAGTGGGGATCGCTCCTCTCCTCCTTCCGTCTGCCGGTGCCCTCCTCGGTGCAGCTCCGTGGCCGGGATGCTGGGCGCTCTCAGCGCACAGGGCTGAGCTCCGTCCATCCATCGCCTCTCTGGGCTGTGTGACAGATGCTTGTCATGCAGCAGTGCCCTGCCTGAATTGGCCGGGTCTCCGGTGGGTGTGCGCGGTCCCCCCACTCCCCCGCCCCTGCCAGCCTTGCCGAGCCCTCCCTAGCTCAGCCCCCGACAATGTACAGCGCTCTCTTCTCGCCTTCCTGGAAGGGCTCAACTGCACTTTCAGCTCCTCCAGACTTTCTCTGCTTTTGCCATACAGAGGCACCCTCCCTCTGGTCCAGCTCCTCCTGTGCCTGCCTCTCTGTCTCTGTGCTATCCCGTTAAAAGGCTGCTGCTCCTGCTCCACTGAACCAATGCATTGGCTGACTTGATCTGGGATGAAGGCTGGAGGTTACCGGCGAGGGAAAGGAGAAATCTAGGCAGCTTTCCATTTGCAAAGTGAGCAGTAATTGCAAGAAGACAGCCTCCCCAGTTGGAATCAATAGTCTGCTTTCTTGCTGCTAAGGGCACTTTGGAGCAGCAGTAGGTCACTGAAGTAACTCCAGCACACTGCTGACTGCGGAGTTGTAAAGAACTACGTGCAAGTGGCTGCAGTAGTGCTGGAAAACGCTTTGCTGTTACCAGGGACACAATAGTTTTCAAGTCATTAGAGCTTCGCTTCTGGTCCTCTCCTTCCATTACACAGAGAAGGGTCATTCTTTGGAGGGATGAGGATGGAGCTGTGATTTCTTCCAGTGTTGTTCTAGTGGAGGGGGTAAGGCTGGGGAAAGAGGCTTTAGAAGCAAAACCCCACTGCTGCTGACTTCAGCTGTACTGAATTTCCCCAAATCTTTCCAGGCACAAAGAGGCACAATGTCAGAGAATCTGAATCTTCTTCGGGCTTTTTGGGGGTTTTTCTTTATCTTCTGGACAGCTTTTAACACAGCCTTAGTGGATGTGGTTGGATCGGAGCAGCAGATCCCCTTGTCTGTGTAAGTGCTTTCATGCTATTGCTCTCAGGACCATGTTCAAGGATGAGAACTTGACTGCTCAAATTCTTATCTTTTTGTATTGCAGATATTTGACTGTTCAAGGCACCTTTTCTCCTCTGTTAGCTGTGTTTAAAGCGGTAGTCTCTAACATGCTCCGCACTACTTTAATTTTATTGTAGGAGCATGTGTTGGTGGAGGATGTGGCCACAGAGTCTTAAATTAAGTGCTTGTATTTACTGAAGTTGATGCTGTTATCTTAACTCCTTCTCATGTGAGACTTTATCGTTCAGAACTGTTCTGCCACTTTATCTGCTTCTTTCCTTTCAGTGGATATATGTTATACTGTGCCAGAGCATGTTTCTGTAAAAGTTGATTCTTTAAATTTAAGCAGTGCAGGTTGTGTAGTTTAATATCAGAGGCCTTACCTTAGCACAGCATCTAGTTTGTACTTATACTTGAACAGTGTCACTAATCTTTTGCTGTGCTTAGGTTCCTTAGTAAGCTCTTTAATGCAAAGTCGCTAGGATCCTTCTGAGTGCAGCTGAAGCTGTTACAGTCTGTGTTGCTTGCTATGACATGTGTATTACATTTCTTCCTGTCTCTTTTTTTTTCTTCACAGTGTAAAGCTCTGGGCCTCAGCATTTGGTGGGGAGATCAAATCTATTGCAGCCAAGTACTCAGGTTCCCAGCTCCTGCAGAAGGTAAGGATCTCTTCAGTTGTTATAAGGAAGGTCTTAACAGAGAAAATATGGAGGCAGATTTAATTTTTTTAAATGAATGGGAAAGCGGTGCTGTACATGCTTTGGTCCAAGATCTATTTTTGTATTGCGTACTAGTCCCTGATGACTCTTTGCATTGCACTGCACTATCTGGAGAGTCCTTGATTAAACTGATATTTTTCTTTTTGGATGATTTTTGTTATCATTGGAAAGTAAACTCCAACACTTTCATTTCTTGAAGTCTAGGCTTCAGCCTAAATTGTGGGTATTTAATCTGGTTGCTGCATTGTGATGGTGATGTTTCTGTGTAGAAACAGCTGCTTCTTATGAAAAATGTTAACTTCATTCAAGGAGCAGAATTAGTGCATATTGTATTATTTTCACCCTGTGCTGTATGTACGCAATTCACCGTATCAGGAGAAGGCGGCTGCACTGTTGTTTGTCATCTCTGCAGTTTTTACAATCCCATTATTCCCCCAATCATCTCAACCCAGTGCTGGGATGTATTACATCATTACAGATAAGAGGAATGAATGTGGTTATCTTCTTGCTCAGCTGCACAGCTGGGTAATAAGCTAGTGAAGTATTGCAAAAACTTGAGAAATTGGTATAAGTCTACATAATTGGGGCAGAGGCTAATGAGGAAGCGGATTTGAGTATTAGGTATATATCAAGGACTATGTTTACTCTAAATATGCAACCTATAGTACAGTTCTGTGTTGTAGACAATTTATTTTTACAGCAGTTGCTGAAAAAATATAATAGGAGACTAAGAGGAATATGTTAAAGATTTTAAGACTGCGATTTTGCGGCATTTAATATGTGATCCTCAAAATGGCAATATGGAAATGGAAAAACATTGAGACATTCACTGACTACAGAGACACTCATTCAACCCATATGTTAAATTTCTGCTGTTTTTTTTAAACGTGATTTTTAGTTCCGAGTAACACATTAGGGTTTTTTTTGTCTGATTATGAAGGAAACTATTCCTTGAGCTTGAAGCACTTATTTTGAAAGGCTTGTGTATGTGTGAAATTATGTAACGGACAGAACATGTAGCAGTTCAAATAACAAGCTTATGCTATCCATGTAAAATGAAAGTGACTGACTTAATGATTACTAAAGGCATATGAGTTCCTTAGCAGGATCTGTCTTTTCAGTGTTGTATACCCAGGACTGCAAAACATGAACTTTACTAAGCTAAAATACAGAGCTATTAAGAACAAAAATATTTGAGGTCTCTTACTACCTCTCGAGGTCATTAAATAGCTTCATTTCAAGATACTGGGCAAACTTTTAATCTGAAAATCTGGACATTCAGTATTTATTGTACTTCTAGCTCACAATCACTACTACAAAGTCTGTGTAGTCTTATCACATTTTTGTATGAACTCTTTAAATTTATAAAGCAGATGGACCTTTCAGTTTTGATTAGTATCTAATCAAGTATTATTAAAAGGATCTAATTTTTATTGGGCCATAACAAACAGGTACCTTTATTTTACTTTGCAACTGTTCCACGCACAGCCATTTTTACACTAAAATGCAAAATTAAATTAAAAATTAAATCTACCAAATGCAGACAGTCCAAAATTTACTAGAAAAATATGGAATATACTGTTTTGCAATTGTGCTAAAATCCACATAGAATCAGTATGAGATCCTTAATCATTCTTCTCTTCCTCTGTAGTAGATACTGCTGTCATCCCTCTGTAATGTATTTTTTCCCTCTGAAGTAGCAAGATTTCTTCCTATTGGTTGTTATAATTGTAGGTAATTGGAAGCTATTCATTTTACCTTTTCATCAGCATCTTTTCTATTTCACTACCAAATCTGTGCTTCTGTTTTTGAAGGTGGACAGTGTATGTTCATTCCAAGCATTTTGTTTTTGTTTCGTGCTTTTGTTCTGATATTTCATTATAGAATGACAGAGGAAAGACAAAACGCAGATTTGACAGGTATTTAGAGCATTTTTCTTCTTCTGTCACATCCCCTATTTTTTTTTTTTTTACTTTTTCCCTTCTGGTTACAGTAGGTGTAGGAAACCTCTGCTGCTTTTTATTTCTATTTAAAATTCCAAGTGTCTTTGTCCTTTTCAGCTTGCTATTTCTTGCTGTTGATCATGGCAAATGAGCCTGGATGACAGACGACTTTAACGTGTATCTTTTTGTATTGTTATAAAGTATATTTCTCTTGTAAGCTTGTGTGAACAAAAACATACCAAACTTCAATATTTGCAAGTATTTTCAACATGCAAAGTCAGTGGCAGAAGTTGTCATAACAATTAAGTGATAGCACAGTGGGGCTCTAAATGCAAATGCCTTCCCCCCCCTCTCCCCCACACTAGCTGGGCATCAAGAATCCATTTGGTATTTACTGTGAGCTCTGGGTGATCAGAGTCAATGTCTTTTTAAAGTCAAGATTCCACTTTTGGAAGCAGTGCGTCTTCTAATATTACTAGAGGAATCCACATTTTCTGGTTATGAATTAAGCATTGTTAAACAAATGAAGATATAAAATGTGCATATAATTATGTATTATATATACTGGGCAACATAGATTTCTCAGTTAACAACTGTTTTGCAGTGCCATTTAGTTTAATAAAGGCTTGCTAAATGAAAAATTAATGTAAAGGTTACTTGATTCATTCTGTTAGCATATAATAGTGAGCGCTGCTTTCAAGGGAATGTGTTTGAAATCAAGGCATGATTGACACTCTCTACTGCCCAAATGTTTTACATATTAAGAGTCATTTGACCCATACAAAAATTTCATTGAGCAAATGAAGTTATGTGAGTTACTCAGTAAAGCAAAATTTTGCCAGCTTATAGCTGTGAATATTGATGTAGTTATTACAATTCTGAAGTCTTGCTGTACTGTGAACATCAAAGGAGTAACCAGCACTGCTGTCCTCTTGAGTTTCAAAAAGATGCATAAGAATATTTTTGTCACTTTTTAAACTATTTATTTTTCTTAAAAAATACTACTTACTTTATCTTAATTGAATGTTTTATTATTTTATTTCATTGTGACAATCTTATCCAAGTATGTTGTTATACCTCCTAAGAGTATATGGGATATATGATTTTTCCCGAAATTGACTTTAGATTAATTACAGACACTGTAAATAGCTGAGAAAATAATAATAATAATAGTTCAGCAAATAATTTCAGAAACGACGATGAGCTTTTAAGCAAAATTAGCACTTAAAAATGTAGCATTTAATGTTCTACTAGCTTTCAAAGCGAAGGAACACCATTCAGTGTTCAAAAAACCGTACAGAAGAAAATGGGACAATATTTTTTCTAAGTTACCTGATTTATGGAGGTTTTACAGTTGTCGTATGGATTTGGCAGCATACAAGAAGCTGCTTGGTGCTGTAGAGACATGCATACTCTTCACCTAGTTAGCAAATACTGCTGGGGCCTATGAATTGATTGAAATTTTAATTGTCTCTTAGGTGCTTATATTTTTTTTTCCTTAGACTTTCAAAAGACATCCCTCTTATTTGAATCTTGATGCTTCTTTAAACTTTTTTTTAAAACGTGTTTATGTTTAGTGAGTACTGCAGTAAATGTGAGAGTGTAGCCCACTGGCAAAGCCAGACTTTAAGTATAGGATGCAAAGTAAGGGTTAGGTGCTGGGAAGACGTTCAACTTCAGCTGCTACGATTAGAATTTTGGAGGAACAGACTTTGGGGAACACTACTGTTCACGTTACAGTGTCCATGATAATAGTGTATTTTCAGTTCCATGCTGTTGCAAAATAATAGTAATAATAAAATGGAAGCAAAGAATGCAGGTAATGTGCCTTCTGTTAATGTTAAAAATAATTGTTACACAGTAAAGCTTTTCTAATATCAATGAAGTGTCTGATTCTCTAAAAATGCAGTGTGGTCTGTGCTTTCCCAGATTTCTTCTGGAGAGGCTTTTTTTTTTTTAATGTTCTGAGCTTTGATAATTCTTGATTTGGTCCTGAATAGTCAATATTATTTTATTGCAAAGGTAGGAACAGTTTCTAACTGAAAATAAACTTTTATTTATCAGTTCTGCCATAAAGGTTTCTTACTGAAGACAAGCTTGTTTAAGGCTATCTCAGATTTTTCTTATGTAAGTCGACTAACTGAGTCCTCACTGTTAGGTAAGCACTGACTGCCATGGTCTCAAGCCGTCTGTAGTCTGCATCTGCCTACTCCTTTCAACAAATTCTTCATTGTGTTAGGAGTTCTCAAATCATTGTGTTTTTTCAAAGCAGGTTTTTCAATCAGTATAGCATTCCTATTTTTAAAGGTTCAGAATTGCATTTTGTCTTACTGACTAGATTTGGTGCTGTATCGTGTTAGTTTCTTACAACTATGGAAATGTCAGTGCAAAAGTAATATAATTAGTTTTTTAGGTTAGTGATTTAGATCAATTAGCATTCAGCTGGTATATCTGATTCATGCAGTGCATCTATCTTTAGTTTTAAATTGTATAATTGTGACTTAAATTCTTAGAGAAGTTTAGTCCAATCACCTTGACATTAATTGCTTTTCTTTTATCCAGCCTTATGTTGGTTTTGGTCTTTGTAGGCTGTTTCTTCTTTGCTCGAGATGCTGCAGCTACTGCTTTGAAGGAAGGGTCAGTAAGATTGAGACATGCAGTTTAAGGTATAGACATGGATTGGCTTCTTGGATAGCAATTCAAACTTTTGCTGGCTGAGCAATTTTAAAACTGCAAAAACAATACCGATTTTTTTTCCTATCAAAAATAGGAGAAAAACGATCGAAAAAAACTGTAGACCTATGAATATGATTTAAAAAAAAGCCAACACCACGACCACCCCCTGCAAAAACCCAAAACCAACAGCAACCCCCATCCCCAACCACCCT
>NW_008824111.1:1147013-1149309 GCF_000699105.1 Pygoscelis adeliae | reverse complement strand
AAAACAACCCAAACAACCAAACCCAAAACTCAAAAAAACCACCAGCCAGGTAAGTGGTCTAGAGCTTACAAAAAGCTCTGTTCAGAGTTAATTCATTATAATTCAAACTCCTGAAGTCTGGATTATGTAAAATGTGTCTCCTAGCACTGAATTAAAATCAAGCATTAGAAAATAAAAGAAATATGTATCTGAGAATCTTAAATCACTTTAATTCTCATGATTAATGCAAATGATGTTTTGGAACTTGCAGAGCTTGGACCTTCATCCCCTTTAATTCTTACAGATCTTTGGGCTACATAAATCACAAGGTTATTCTCGGTGCCAAACTAGTTACAGAGCATTTCTGTGTGTTTGGTGAAGTATTTCATGTTGTTATCTGCAGACATAAAGGTAAACTTTTTTGGATAGATATTTTAATTTTTCTTTAACAAAGAAAAAAAAATCAAATATATTTATATGCTACTAATGTATTAGGTGGAAAAACCTGCTGGGTCCAATACTAATTTTCAGGTAGCATATTGATCTGTAGAGGAAATTATCGCAGTGCTATCAAACTTGCAATAGTGTGGTCTCTTTTTCTTAATAACAGAGAATAATTTTTCCTCCTTTCTTGTAATGAAGTTCTGCCATCTCTGAAGGTATTGGAAGATTTTCTTTGCCTTCAGTGAAGTTAGACCTGCATCTTGAATGACCTACAGTCTTACTCTCATCTCCTGTTTGAATGTTATGGCAGGAGTAATAATTTCTTGGTGTTGGTAATGTTTTTAAAATGTAGTCTAAATCAGCCTGAATATCAATCATTACGTTTTATATTTCTCTTTAGCTAAAAGGAAAGCCCTGTTTTAATCAGCGGTGAATTCATGCTCTTCTGCCATCAGCACTCTGTGTTTTGCAGTATTTTCTGTGTCTTTCTGGGTTTTGCAAGCACAGCATGATCCTCTTGTGTTATTGAAAGTAAATATGTTCTATTGTTAATACGCAGTAGAAATATGAGATGGCTTCAGTAAGTTTACCATACATGCATTACACTTTCAATAATGTCTCTTAATATGGAAATTGAGTGGACAATCCAACTGGAAAACATCAAATCTTGAAAGGAAATGAATGCTAATTCCCTTGCTTAATGCATTTATGGTTGCTTGTTTTCACATCCTGTATTGGAAAATGCTTACACTTCAAGGTTAAAAGAGCCAGTCTCCATGCAAATTATCTTGACAGTGAAGGTATGTAGAGCCATGACTAGATGCCACATTGTAGTGGTGATTCACTTTTAAGCAACTGCTAATCAATACTCTACACTTTCAAATATTATTACTGTTCTGTAGGGTACAATTTTTTGTTGCTGATAATAAGTGGTTACACATTGTACAACACAAATTATATATTGATAGGATAGACTATATTTTAGGTTGCTGTAGAAGCTGCAATGAAAGGTCTTAATGAAATACTTTGACTAATATGTTGTTCTCATGAAGTTGCATTTTGTTTTTTCTATATATAATATTTTTGCAAAATAGCATGGACGTTTTTGTGAGCCTATTTAGCATCTGCCCAGTTCATTTGTAAAGCTTAAGTACTTTTTTAGAGTGAATGACAAAATCATTGCAAGATTTGTATTTGAAAAGTAGATCTGTGCAAAAATGCCTTCTTTTTTTTTTTTTTTTTTTTGTCATAGTTGGAGAGAAGTTGGGAAGGGTCTTGGAAGCCTTTCCAGAGGTGATGAATTCCAGGGACAGTACTTTCTGAAAGTATTCTGCCCTCAGATCTCCTAGGACTTTACAGATGGAGTTATCCATCTTATAGTTGATAACTACTACACCGTTTCTGAGGATGATGATGTAAGACACAAGGAGATTGTAATTGGTCAAGAGAGACAGACTTGTTCACACAGGAGTGTACAGATGTTATGACCAGAGTATTGGATTTAATCTGGGAATAAAATACTGGACAGTAGAATACAGAGCACAGGAATTAAGGTGTCATAAATCCCTCCTGTATAAGAGAGTTGGATTCATGCAGTCTTTAGCAGGGTCTCAGCAGTAGCTAGAGCATCTTGGATTGCTTTAACAAGCTAGACTTGAGTTGACAGTAGATAGGTGTCAAGTTTAGAAGAAAATAATTTGTTTAGCTAGACAAAGGTAAAATAAGGCAGTTTTGTCAGTGGTGCTCTTTGAGAATGAAGGGAGAAACAGATTTGAATTTATAGTGAAGTTAGTGTTAGGTGCATAACTGTATGTTTGAAATGATCTGGATTCAAATCTTGGACAAGCCTATTGGTGAGGTGTGTGTGTTTTAA
>NW_008824111.1:1126230-1147002 GCF_000699105.1 Pygoscelis adeliae | reverse complement strand
GGAATGCCTGAGCAACACCCAGTGCCAGGCAATTTTCAGGAAAGGGATGGCAGTTTAGGAGACAAAGATGATTGCTGTAGTGGAAGACAGAAATACTTAATATGATTTGCTGGATGCTTTGTATAGGAATATGATTTTCATTTCATGCACATGAGGTTCAGGTTTATTTCCTGGAAGATCCCTAACACAGGAAAAATGCATTTTTTTCCAGAAGACTCTTTCAAAACTCTATGGGAAAGTCGATTACCTTAGCAAGAGTTTTGGAGGCAGAGATGGGTGGAATTGTTGCTTCCACTCCTAGACTAATTTCTGTAAGTAGACATTTGTAATCTTGTACAGATGCCCTCAAAGACTGAACTCTTTCACTAGCTTCCTGTTATAGTTGAGGTTTCCTGTTTGCTAGGACCGCAAATTAGTTTTCTCTTGTGTTGCTTTTTTATACCGATTCCTCTTGTGTTTATTACAAGCAAGGGTTATTCTCTCTCATCTCTCTATTGACTCTTCCCCCCCCCATCAACTCCACCCATCATAACCAATTATGGATGTGTCAAGACACTGATTTACAGAAGTCATCAGCAGAGGAAGTCACAGACTCCAGGTGTTCTTGCTGCTTTTGTTATCTGTGGCTATTGTGAATATACTGAGGGGATGAGGAATGCTTTACCTTCAAGGATTCATCTGATCTGATACATTTTACCTGTTCCCCATTTCTGCCATATTTTCTGGTAAAATGGCTGATGTGGCTATCTTCAGTCTCTGCAGAGAGCTGAGAAGTGACTGGGAGCCTTGCGTATGATAAACCGTATGTCAAATCCCTATTTATGAGACTAGAAATGTTCTAAACTGTAGAAACTCTTAAAGGGTAAGATACTTATGTCACATAAACAGAGGGGGACAACCAGCCCTGAATTCCAAAAACTTTCAATGTCTGATGCAGACAGGTATGCTGTGTGAAAGAGACAATCTTCAAATAAGCTGGAAAACTAGAGGGGGGGGTGAAACCCAAATTAAAAAACTGTGTATTTCCTTTTGTACTGAGGAAGAAAGCGTGGAGAAATATAAATGGGGCAGGGGAGAGGGAAGAGAGGAAGAAGAACTAGGTCTGTTTCACTAGACAGTGATACAGTGTCATGGGCCAAGCTGTGCCTGAGCAAAACTAGTAAAAACTTGAAAGGAAATATGGCAGCATTCTTCACATGCAGAAAACCAAGAAGAATAATAAATGTGTTCTCTGTATCTATGGTAGATGAACAAGAACTGGTCTTTAAACACATGAATTAATTTTTCCTACTATCAAAAACTTTTTTTTTTCCTGAGAGAAAACACTGCAATAGTGTGGGATCTTGCAGCATGGTTTATCAGAACAGATTACCTGCCATTATGTAGATCTTGTTGAACTGCCTTACGTTAGGAAGATGATCTACATAATCCTTTCTTTTGGAGTCTTGTCTCTCTTTTTTTTTTTTTTTTATTTTGGACTATAAGTGATGAAAGTAATTGTATTTCTTCTTTGATGTCTATATGTACTGTTAAGGTTTGTGCCTTTATCTCCTTGAGACACAGCTGGGGAGTCCTTCAACTTTCAGAGCAGAAACAGGTTATAAAACACTGTCATTATTGCTGTACAGGTTGGCCAGGTTGGCTGAATGCTTGCTTTTTTTTCCCCTCCCCTTTATAAGCATACAATCAAATGATCTTATTAACATATATGGCTTTTTACTATAGAAGGATAAATATACTAAAAATAACAGATTAAACTTGTAAGCAGTCTTCATCTATTTGACTTGAAGTCCAACAACCACATGGTAAGACTTCAGCAGGGTTACCTTTCAAGATGTCCCAACATGTTCTTATGTTAAGTGTAACTACAAATTACATAGCTAATAAAGCTTCACTAGGGCTTGTAAGACAGTGTGATGTTCCAATGAGAGAGAAGGAAATGGTTGATTAGGTGTAAACTCCTGGTTTATTCCTTACATACCTGCCATGTGTTCTAGTGCTTTGCTATCAGCAGTTATTGGTATTTAATGAAGTTTGTTCTTAACTCTTCTTACTCTTGAGAAGGGTTCTTCCTAAGCACTACTTATGCTGAATTTTTGCTTTTTTAGGTAGAGCCTGTTTGGTTGGTTTGATAGAGTCATCAAGGCATATAGGTTCTGGCAATGACTCTTAATCAGAAAAGTGTTTGACAGGTGGTTGTTTCTAGCCATTTGTTCTATCTGTCAAGATTCCTGAAAGAACCGTAAAGAGTTAAATCAATACGTTTCATTACGGTGGCCAAAACAATTTCTAAAATATTAGAAGGCGTTCTCTTTGTCAGAGCACTTGCTCCTACTCCTGTGTTTTGCTTTTGCCTTCCTTAATTTGACATGTTGTTTTATTATTGTATTTCTCTCTCCCCCTGTCCTCCTCTTTCTGAACCATGTTATTTATCTTATATTTGAATCTTTCTGTTTTAAAATGGGCAAATGTTCTAGAGAGAAATGTTTTCTTCTGAGACTGATGCCAAATGCTTTGCATAAATCAGTTTGCAGTACAGGAGGCACTTAAAAAAATAGCTATTACTATTTATCCTTCAAACTAGATTATGAGATCTTAGAGCACTCAAGGAAGTAAAAGATGTTCTCAGGTTCATTAACAGAATAAATTGTATGGTGACATAATTTAGTTCATAAGATTGGGGATATAACGTGAGAAGTATGTGTGTATAATTCAATGTATTGCGGCTTAACGTGTGGATCCTGTTGGTTGTTCATTAGTTAGCTTGCTTATACGTATGACTGACAGTAGTTTCCTTACTGAGGCTTTGCCTTTAGTTTTTTACGAAAGGGTGGAAATTACTTTTGAGCTTCTGATAGCCTCATGAAATGTTTTCCTTTGGTGTACTCAAAATTTGGAGTTGACAGGCTTCCCTGAATTTTGTGCAGGTGGCAGATTATATATTACATTAATACTGTTCTTCTATAATGTGCAAGTTGAGTAGATCTCTGATTAATGTTCTTCTGAATACAGTGATACTGAATTTAAAAATTCTAATTGTACTTTTATAACTGAGACTTTTGTGTTTGGCACTAATGACTCAGCAAAACTGGTTCTGGAAAAAAATGCCTCATCTTCCCCCTTTGCACAACTGTCTTACTCCCTTCCACTATGGAACTCTGTTTTGAATAATTTCTGGAATCGTAGAATAATTCATTCTGGAAGAAGATTTAGAAGGTCTTTTAACTCAACCTCCTGCTCAAAGTGAGGTTAGTGCTGAAATCAGCGCAGATTTCTTGGGGCTTTGTTGGTTCTGATCTTCAGAACCTCCAAAGACAGAGATACCACAACGTTTTTTGTTCCAATGGTTGACTGGATGAAAAGGTAGTTACTTAAGTTGGAACTTCCCATTTCAATTTATGACTGCTGTCTGTCACTTCTCCTACTGTGCACCTCCATAAATAGCCTTGGTTCATCTTCTCTGTAACCTTCATGTAGGTATTGAAAGGCGTGACGCTTTGTCGTGGCAGGCTTCTCTTAGGCCCCAGTCATAGACAATATTATACCATCTTTTAGTTGCTTCATCAGGTCTCAACGCTTTCTTTTCTGGCCCATTCTTTTAAAATAGTTTGCACTAACATTACAGGCTCTTAAAATGAACTCTCTGCTGTTTTAATATTCAGGTGGGCTTTTTTCCACAGACACTCCTGTTCTCACGATAGGAGTATGTAACTGTTCTCATAATTACAAAGTCTCAAGAGTAATTTCCACTAAGTTGATTGCATGAATTGGAGAAGGTTGGTTGTTTTTTTTTTTTAATTTGTCGTGGTAACAAAGGAATATCTCTTCTAATCTAGGGCTAAACCAAACCCTTTAGCTCCCAGTTGCTTCACTAACCGTTTTCTTTTACTGTCTTTATCAGCCACAGTATCTTAAGTGAACTTAGTGTTGTACAGAAATAATTTGTCAGTTGGTAGGAGGTTTTATGTCGTATCTGTTTATACTTGAAATTATTCTACAGTAGCTGGCAAGGAGCTTCTTTGTGCTTTTATACACAAACAAAGATTTGACTTGCTTCCCTAAAAAGCAGGAGTCAAAATTATGCAGTCATAGTATCTCTAGCCTGTTAGATAAAAACACTGTGAAAATGCTATTTAGAAGGCATTATGAAAACTTTGGTCAGGGCCACAGCATATAGTGTTCCTATTGTTCCTCTAGGTCATATTTTAGTGTTTGGCTATTCAATATACTCCAAGATTTTGTGTCAAGCTATCCAAGTTGCTAATTTTCAAGGCACAAAAAAAGGATCTACATACTACAGGTATTAAAATTTGATGTGTTGGGAACACATCATTGGTCACAAAATTAGATAATTATCTTTTATCTTCTAAAGTGACAAAGCTTCAAAGATGAAAAGAAGGAATATTCAAACGTCAGCTTTACCTTGAAGCTAAATGACTATCATTTTATGACAGCTGTGCAAAATGTATGACTGCCAAGCTGCTTGTACATGATGCTATCGTATTACATTAATAGAAATTTTCACTGATAATGAAAACTGGTAGGAGGCTAAGAGTAAAGCTTTATGTTATGACTTGCAGCCATTGACTATCTGCATCCAACAGATTTATTACCCCCTACACACATCGTGCCTTTTACAATATCTTCTGCCATTTCTTCAACAAAGTACAACAAGAAAGATGATATTCTAGATGGCATGATACAAAAAAAAAATCTGAGTACTCACTTCACACTGCGACCTATCATTACCAACTGCAATGCAATTTTATAGAGAAAGTAGAGATGAGTTCTGACGTCCCTCTGGAACTTTCCATGAAAAACATTGAGGGGAGGAGGAGAGAAGGGGAATATTAAAGAAAACTGGCGGATTTCTGTTGGCCAACCCAGATTTTAATTTTCCTATTAAAATCAAGGCAGCAGACAGATTCCGATACATCTGACTTCTTATCCTATGTCTGTGATAACTTTCTTGATGGTCTGCGTAGGCCATGTAATCTTAGTGGCCAAAATCTGGTGAAGCCCTTAAGCATGATATTAACTTAACCTGTAATCCTGTAATGTCGCACATACAAATCCGGCACTTGTGGTGGTGGTAGGATTTCATCCAGAATGCCAGAAGCCTTGAATTGAAAGTTAATACCGCTAGTAGGATTCCCTTCCTCCCCCTCCCCCCAAACAGAGGCATCTTTGCCTAACTTTTGCATGTAAAATGGGCCTAGCTATATTGCCTTTTTCCTTAAATTTCTAAGCTTTGAAATTGTTTGGATCAGGAGCAACACTTTTTGTAGAGTGTTTAGCATATGGAGAGGATCAGGCGGTGAAGAACAGCACTAGCATATGGATATGGAAGTAAAGTAAAGCAGTGTGTGGAATGGATCAGCTCCGAGAGCTACAAAGCATTAATTTTGACACACTTTTTAAGTAAAACTTCTTTCACTACTGAAAAGATAAATGGTTTCCTCTAACAGTCCTGAATAACTCCAAAATTGATAGAAGCCCTCTTATTTCTGCTGTTGATATTTGGTATCTGTAGCTCGCAATAAATCTCCATATGGCATTGTGCTGGCAAGTGAAATTGAACCCTTTCTTGTCAGAGAATTAATTCTTCCCATGCTTTGAATGCTAAGTGATATGCTATGCTGATATTAGAAAGTAATTTTCAATTTTGCAAACGTTTTCTTCTTTCCCTTATACCTTTTTTCCCCCACCCTGGTACTTCTTTCTTACTATCCATTTTCCATGTAACTACAGTTCTGCACTATTTTTTTTTTAATCTAGATCCTTCAGACTGACCTTCTCTGATTATCTTCCAAGTGAGATCCAACCAATAAGACTTGTTACACAGTCAAATTCACAAATGTCAAATGCAGTTAAATTGGGAATCAAACAATTTTCTTTATCCTTTTATGGGTAGCTGATTATTTCTGTCTGTATTGCAATTACCATAGAAATTTATTTTCTATGTGTACTTTCTCACTCTGTCCTTCTCTGTGCTCCCACTTGTTTATAGCCATTGCTTTTTTTTTCCCTGGAAATTTTTACCATTAATGTATTTTTTTTTCAATGCCTTAAGCGATGTAATCATAATGCTGCAGTGAGGATCTGGTCAGCTGGAGAAAAATATGCAGAAATAAAATGAGTAATGACTTAATACTTTAATACAGAAGAATGGGGGAAGGTTATGCCAATACAAATGCTGTTCTTAAAATTATCTTTTCATTAAGTTATGATGTTTGAACCTTAAAAAGGAAGAATAAATACATTAGGATCTGCTGGTGCACCTTACATGGTGTGAACATTATTGGAAAGAGAAGGTTATTATTTCCCCAGTAACAGCTAATATACCTAGTTGTACCTTGGATGGCGTGTTCAGGAAGGGGGCAGGAGGGAGACAGAATTCCCTCCAAAATTAAATGGAAATCTTCTGTCATAGCAGGGGAGGCAAGTTTTACAGCATCTTTCTGACAATATAAATTGCAGGGAGGAGTCAGCATCAGGAAGCTACTGCAGTCTGTTTAAAAACAGCTAAAGGTGAGAACAGGGACATGTAAAGGTACTAAGATGAAGAGGAATGGAACGCGTTGGGAGCAAAGAAGCAGAATGACTGAAGAAAGTATTTTTTCCTCTGTATTTTAATACAATTGGAGAATACATTTGTATGAAATTCAGTCAATATCTGTATTCTGATAATTATTTTTGACAAATCTATTAAATGAATAATTCTCTCATTAAAAAAACAGAAGCCACAGCCAGAAAGTCAAGTTTGCTGTTTTTGAAATGCATGAGTACCACATGATTTCAAAACTTTTGCCAAGAACCAAAATTAAGAGGAAATTGTATGCTAAGAAATGTAAATTCCAATTCAGGAAAGGCATCTGAAATTAAGCTGAGTATTAGTAATGACATAATTCTGACTTTGGCTTCCCAGATGCTTAAAATTTGAATGCTTTAACTTTTTTTTTAAATTCGACATTTGCTCTGCTGCAGTCCTTTATTCTGCACAGCCCCAGTGTAGTAGGAATAGAGTTCAATTACATTCATAACTTGGCTCTAATCCTGTCCACTCCACCTTAAGCATGTTATTAATGTAAATATATGTTTGTTCAGTAGAATTTCCTCAGCATTACAAGATGTCTGGGGAGTTTTGTCTGAAAAAGGATGGTAGAAAACGGCATTATATGTGGATTGGGACCTATACTTATGTGTTGGAATAATTTAAATGTTAGCGTATAGAATTATTCATGTATGGCCGTATTTGATTGCACGCTGTTTATTTATCTTGGTTTATAAATATACAGGAGTCGTATAAATGAAAACTTTAATTATTCTGAACATAATTTGTCAGACAAAAGCAGCTGCTAACTCAGCTCTTCTCAAGAATCTTCAGTAAAATGCACAACCTAAAAAATAGTGTCTTGAAAAGTACAAAATTCCCATTCTTCACACAAATCCTCTGTGCCTATCGGATATCTTCCTCTCAAGAGTCTAGTAAAAACCTATGGCTTTCTGGTGTGACTAGAAGGGCAATAAATCTGGGCAGACTGTACTGTGGCTTGCATTGCTTGAACTTCACTCACTTAAAGTAACGTTTTCAATGTTATAGGACAACTCCATAATTCAGCAGAGATGATCCTTTCGCATCTTAGTTACTGGTTGAAATGTCAATATGTTTGTTGACCAGTTGGTGCAATCATTACATTGAATTAAATAATGCTCTTTCTGCTTTAGAAGCCTCCAAAAAAACCTATAGTCCTGGTTTTGCCCCTGACCTGTTGATTGACCTTGTGCAAATCAGTTCTGATATATGTCTGATTCCATATTTATAAAGATGTTAAAAATTATGCTTACTGTCTGCAGTTTAAAAAAGAAGTTTTGATGACAGCTTGTGTGTAAAATTTGCTTTTGTGGGGTGTTTTTTTTTTGTGTGGTGTTTTTAGTTTTGTGGTTTTGTTGTTGTGGTTTTGGGGTTTTTTTGTTTGTTTTGTTCTTCTTAATAAAATGATATCAGATATCACTTTACTAGTATGTATTGATGAATGATTGATCTAGTTGACTGAACATGTCAACTTCCTGTAACTTCCCCAATAGTAGCAGTGCTGTCAAAAAAGAACAGTCTTGGAGTCTGGATGATACAGCATCTGTTTCCAAAGGCTTAGGAACTTGAATGAAAACAAGGTGCATGCAGGATTAACATCATTATTTCAATCTCTTTTAAGAGTAAACTAACTACCACAACATTCAAATTCCCATCAGTTCAGGAGCAATTGAGGCAAATGCAGATGGGAGTTACTTTGCTTGTTGGTATGAATGGCCCCTCTGTAGTGGTCTTGTGCCTGAAATAAGGTCATTTTTGGTAACAGTATGCATGCTTTTAATGAAAAGTACTTGCATAAAGTGTTGATTAGCTCAGATATTGTAAAAGAATAGCTGATTATGCGTTGACTGTCTAGGGCTAAAGTCATGACTGCTGATGAGAAATGATGTAAAGACAACAACTGAGGAAAGGGATGGCCTCTGGACTGGCAGCTAGTTAAGGTACATGCAAGTAAAAAATAATTTCCACATATAGGATATATGAGTAGGTCTATGTCTACTATGATTGTATGCAGCCTTGCAAGCCTTTAAACCAGTACTTAGAATGCTGACTGTTGTATAAATTGCAAAAGGATTGGATCTGCAATCTGGAAGTTTTCTTTTATATTCACAATAGTCATACACAGTAATGAGACTGTATTCTGTTGGAAAAGAGGTGTAGAATGTTTGAGGGTGCAGTGTTCTTCAGGCTGGAAAAATGTTACGGTCTAAATAAGAAGAGTAATTATAAATCTCCTTGATGGCTTCACATTAAGTCAACCTGTAATTTATTTTAACTGCAAAAGTGTATGTACTTTGCCAATTTTTACTTTTTCTCCTTGGTGGGTAGGAGGGTAGAATTGAAAGATGGCTTTTGTTTCCTTGTTTAATGCCTAAAAAGAAAAGTAACTGGAATAGAATCCCATTTCTTGTAGGTGAACAGTAAAATAAGATTCTCTCACCTAGTGATTTCAACATATGTATTCCCTAATTCTTCTGTTCATTCCCTTCCAGAGGAGCTGGCAATCCTTTTGTGCCACGAGCTCTTCTCCTTCATTATGTCATGTATGAGGAATTGCTTTTTTCCTTTTTAATATGAGTAGCTTGATATACAACATACCTTCTGCCTTAAGCATTTATTTTTCTTCTCCTTTCTGATACTTTTTCATTTCCTCCCTGCTCCCCCCCCTCCCCCCTTAGATTTCTGGTATTATTTGATAATTGGCTTTTTCAGAATACAGCTTTTCTTAATCCTGTTTTCAGATTTACTCCTATGTGTTAACTTAAAATTATATATATGTACATAAGTGCGGTAAAGCCATATTGATGAGTTCCGTTCCATTAGTGCTTTCTCAGCTCTTTGAAATATCCCAAAACCTATCGCTTAAGAAATATAATATCTAACCTTGATGTACATGGACCTCTCTGTCTCTGAGTCTTATTCTACCTCTTAAATGCCTCTTGCTTTTGACTACATTTAGTCTAGGACTCCTCCTTGGTTGTAGAATGCGATCTCGTTTGCAAAGTGTGAACAATTCTCTGTTTGTTCATAGTGAATCTGTTTCCATGCTGTTGCCTGGAAACATGTCAACTGAACATGGCTTCAGTTAATACATGAAGTATTAACTTCATGTTACTGATACTTCCAGAAAAAGAAAATGGTGGAAAAGGTAGTAAAACATGAAAATACTTTTTTCACTTACTACTCTTTAAGCTTTCCAAAGCTGGAAGAATTGTTCAGGATACAAAGGAGGGTGGGCAGGGGGGAGCGGGAAGAGAAGAAACATTTATTAAAGGAAAATTCTGAAAACCTTCATAACATCCTTTATTTCTTATACTGTTTCTCTCACCACCAGCTTCTTAGTGGTGGCTTCTTTAATTTGATGATAAGGAAATGGGACTCTGGAGGCCCAAGTCCTGTTACTATGGGTGTCACCAGGGCTGCTGGGTGATCTTGACCAAATGATGCTGTCCTTCATACATTCTGTCTAGTAGCAATGTCTTTGAGACAGTCTAGCTCAGTTTTAATAGCTATCTGGTACTATACATCTACTGAACAGTTGCAGAGGTGCTACCTGAAACTTGTTCTTGACTTGCCATTTGTACCTGTATCTCTGTTACCAGGAGGATTGCAGCCCAGTCCCTCCAGCATGATTCATTCAGAATATTCCTGTCACCTATTGCCACTTGCTGCAAAACCCACAATTACACTGCACGAGCTTCAGGCTACTCCAGGTAGTTCAGAGACCAGTTCAAAATACATTTTTTTAATTCTAATTTAATTTGCCTTTCTCAAGAGTTCTTCATAGGTCTTGCTTTGTTTTATTCTTACTCCTCTGTATGCATATAGGTCATATTGTGTGACTGCACACTTGGTTAAGCATAGAAGTATTTGAATGTATAGTAGTGAGACTTTGGAGATTTATATAAAGCAATTTGTTATATGTAGGAAAGATGTGTTTCTTATTAAAATAATATTTTTTTCCCCTCCCATTTTATAATTTCATCTATTTTTCTACCCCACTTCCCCTGCAAGAACCTGTTTTTCCAGATCTTATCTGCAATAGTTATGCTTGTGTTTGGATAAAACTTTGAAGTGAGAAAGGGTAACCATCATTATTTATTCAGGATGAGCGTTAAAAGCAATTAAAATACCCTTACACAACAGAAGCAGAATAGGATTGTCACATTACAATATCCTTTTTCAGGATCAGTTAAGAACCTAGTCTGTGCTTGTGGAAGAATTTTCTGGGCTGTGAAATAGTATTATTGAAATAGCATGTATGTTTTTGAGGAAGAGTAAGAAACAACACAGAATTCCATGGAAAAGGGAATAGAGGATGCATGAAACAGCCTGCAATTGTAAAGCCCTATAAAAAGTGTCTTTTTCTTTAAATGAACATGGTTGTCGTTAAAAAACATGTAACTGGATCAGTTTCTTTGTGCAGCTATAACAAATCATATGACCTTGAGCTAACTACTGTGCTAAAAAGGGCTAAGAATAGCTTTTGTATAGTTTTATGCCTCTCTTTTATTCCATGTTTAAAATTAAATTTTTAAAACTATTTACCTGTCCCACGTACATCTTAAATTTTCTCTCATTGGTACCGACTGAAAGATTTTACAAGCTATGTCATATGGTGGCCTTATGCCATCCTTAATAAACAAAACCAAACTGTATTATTGTCTGTATTATGTAACTGTATAAAGCATTATGAGGTTAGATAAAAGAAGATATAAAAAATTATATAGCCATTTTAATACACCTTATTGTCTGAGATTGTGAAATTTATCACTAATGAGCGTTACCTACCGTGTTGTCTGTACTTTGTTTCCTCCATCTTAATAGTCCTTAAAAATCAAATAATAGAACTGTGATATGGTTCCAACTTTGGATAAGGATTACAGGACAAACTTTTTATTTATTTTTGTAGCCTGGATAACCATATTATTGGAGAACAAGTGAAAAACTGATGGAAAAAAAACCCTGTACAGATTCCCCACCCTCCCATGTATTATACATTCAAGGATTGCTCTACCTGTGCAGGGATAAAAATACCCAAGTGCTGCAGCAAGATGTTGTATTGCAGGTGGTGTCCGTCCAGGCATGAAAAAAAAAAAAAATCTCCCTTACTCTGGTCTTTCTGGAACGTGGAGAAATTGTGAAGAAAGATTGCTCTGTTGTGCTATATAAGTATTAACGGTAGTCCATTATGAAACATAGAAGTAAAGGAAAAAGAAAAAGGCAGTAGGTGAAATTGGAAACCATGGTTCATTGTACTAAACAAGCCAAGGCTGCTCTTGTCTGACCTTCTCAGAGCAGGATTTAGTCTTGTTTTTTATATCTTCTGGATCCTTTGTTTATCTTTCAAAGGAAAATTCCTTTGCGTATAAAAATATCCTTTGTAACTCCCTCCCTTACCAAGAAGGTGTTGCACACTTGTAAAAAAAAAAAAAAAAAAAAAAAGACAATTCTTGAGTTAAACTGTTTGAAAAATTGTTTTCCATACATCTGGAAAAATTTTCTTTTTGCTTCTGCTCCTTGACACTGAAATTTTGTAAGGTTTTTCAGCAAAACTAGCGATGATACAAAAAACAAAAAACTACCAAGAAACATTCTAGGTATTAAAATAGACTGAAAAGGTTTTAATCAGCTGGATATAAGTATTTTGACTTCCTCTTAAAAGAAAAATATTGAATCCATTATTTAGAACTCAGTCTACCCTTTAGCTTATTCAAGGTGTTCCATTTGGGAGACAAAGTTAATTTGTTGTAATATGTATTATTTTAAACTAGTAACAATGGCTGTTTAGCCTTATTTTCTTGAATGGCCCTATTGGCTTAAAATGTGTTGAGCAAGGTTTCAATTTTTTAAAATGTAAATATCCAACATTAATATGGTTTCAACACTAGAATTTGAAAATTTTTGAGCTGAAGGAGAAAACAAAATCCATAATGTCTGACTTCTCTAAGTAAAGTTGCTCAGAGAAGTGTTTTGAGGTTTGATATGCCTTATAATGGTTTGTAGAGGTAGTGTTATCAATACAGTGTCATCTGACCTTTTTTCCTTGCCTTGAGACAGTGGAAGAATATTAGAATGCTTTAACTATATATGCTTTTATAATCTGTATGCTTTCTGATGAACGGTCTCAAGCCTCCATGATTTGCCACAGCAGCATTGCTGAAAGTATGTAGATAACAGTAGGTAAAGGAACAGCAGGGTCAGTGCCACGTTTGGCTGGCACTGACTCCCTAGCCAGAATGATGACTTGACCAGTTTGGGGATGAGCCTGGAGCACAGCTTAGCTTCATGGTGGTCTTGCTGTTGTCTAGGTTACCGCTAGAGTTCCCTTCCAATCTGTGTGATTCTGTATTCTCTGCTGAGCTGCTGTGATAAAACAGTCATTCAGTGACAATTAAAACTAAAATGAACCATACTAAATCATAACAGTTAAAAACAAACCCCCCCACCAACCCCAAACCAAGACACCCCCCACAAAACCAAAAAAACCACCCAGACAAAAAACTCTGGGGCAACTTATTTCCCCAGAGCATGCTGTGAAAGAGAGCTTAGCTTTACTTAGTTGTTTGTTTTTTTCCAAAGTTTTTTACGCTATTGAACATAATAGCAATTAGGTACTTAAACCATGTACATCAAGTACCATGTAGAAGTGGTATTTTAGTAGTGCTTGGCTACTCTCTAGGGAACTGCATAGGCTGGAGCTGCTACTATGTCATGTGTTCAGGAGTAAATAGTGCTAAAAATACTGAAAAACGTGAGAGGGGTGAGGGCTCCCTTAGTCTACCCCTCACCAGTATATTTTTGTGGGGTATAGGTACATAAAGTTCTCATTTTGCTTGGTACACAGTTTAAACAAATTTAGACTAAAATAGAAAATTGTAAAGAAAACTTGACTTGTGGAATTGTCTTCTTACTAAGGTTTGGTGTGTAGCTGACCTCAAAGGGAAAATACTGGAAAAGGAAACAGTTATAAACTAAGGAGTTTTCAGGTTGTAAGGTTGGCATTGTAGCCAAGCGTAGAGGCAGATGTATCATGGGCGGCCATGTCTTTCTCTCGGTGAGTCTGCTGAGATTGCTTCTGAGGAGTCTTTTTGCCCCAAATGCTATTGAATCAGAATGTACAGCAAATGCTCAAAGGGAAGGGATTTTTTTTTTATTAAAACATTAACCGAATTATGATTAAAGTTTTAATCAAAGGCTGATTATTAATGACTGATCACATATTTTTTGATGTATGCTGCCCATTGTGTGTCAGACATGTAGACAAATGCCTTCCTGAAGAGCAGAGTGTTGCTTGGGTACTCATTTCTCATTCCGTCAGCTTTTCCTGTCCTGAACCTGGGAATGGCAGCACAGTAAGACTTAGGCTGTGGTGTTACCACATTTCTGTACAAGTTTGGAGTCAAACCTTGTGGGTAAAGACTGTCTTGTGGAATTGCCAGACTAGTTGAAAGCTACAATGTGTTGGGTTATTTTGATTTATTTCAGATAAGCTGAAACCTTTGGACGCTTTTTGTTCTTGACCGATTCCTTAGCTCATGAAGTTGACCTAGTCGTAGGTTATCTTGTGATCCTTGTTAATTTTGTTCGTACCCTGAACAATTGTAGCACAGAGTCACTTTTTTGTGTGCATTTTTATTTTTTTTTCCCCTCCCTACCCTCACTTTCACATCACGTTACATCTCTGTAAGAGGATCCCTGTGTGTGTTATAATCATCAACTAGTAGCTGGACTGTTCATGCCTATCTCAGTAGGTTTGTTTTCAGTACCAAGATATTCTGAAGAGAAATGACCAAAAGAGGAATAGGTAAAATAAATAAAAATTCACAGTATTTTTAGCCTTCAAACGTTTTTGTTCTGGATAGATGAAAACCAGGTAAATGTAAGTTTCAGAGAAACTGAATTAATATAAAATACTGTACTAATATATGGCTTAAGAAATTTAGGGATCTTTTGCTGCTAAAAATGAAAACCACATTTTTCTGTGGCTAGCCCATCCACTCTGATACTTGTCAATATCTACCTATGTACAGGTATCTTAATAAAGTATTATATTTTGTACGAAACATCTTTTTACTTGTCAGATTTTTTTCTCTCTAACGGCTTATTTTCATTAGGAATTTGAGGCTTTAATTTTAGAACTTTGTGGGGAGTGTGGAGAATGTTCTCTAACAGTAGGTGTTTGTCTCTTGTCTAGGCGTGGTTCTGTCCTGTGTTGTCCGTCCGTCCTCCCCCCCCAAATACAAGAGGAATACAATGTATTCCTCTTGTAAACAGTTGGCTTTTAGTTCATCGGCTGATACTGAAAGATAAACTGTGGAAGTGTCAGAAGGTATTGTCACACTGGGAATCTTACCTGCACTGGCTGCAGTAAGACTAATAGCTTCAGCAATGAATCATTGATGTACAGCTCTCAATCCAGCCCACACTTAGTCTATGAGCAGATTCTTACCTGGACATCATTAAGTTTAAGCCTTCATACCTGGAATCAAATTAATGACAAAAAAAATTCAGCCCTGCTTCTTTCCGGGTGAGCTGCTCAAAAAGTTCCTGTATTGAGATTGCCCTGTCTTATGTGTTTCTGTACTGAGCCTTTCTCACCTGGGTGGAGTAATAAGCAATAGATAGTTATGAACACGCAAATTACAACATTTGCAAACATGCAAAATATCTTTTTGTGCAAACTGATCAATATTTCATTTTCTAACATTTTATTAATCTATTTTGATTACTCAAGATAACTCACCCACCTCCTCCTACTAAGAAGATGCAAATTTTCAGGCAAATGATTCTATCTTTCAGGAGGTTCTCCTTAACCAGTACCATGTGCAAGCCAGACATTTTAGCTAATTTATCTTGTCTCAACTTTTAAAAATAAACCCTGCAGCGATTCCGCAGTTGCCTGAGCATCTTTGTATATGATCCATGCTTTTTTTTTTTTCCTTCTGTCTTTAGTCCTGGTTAGTGGCTGTGGAATTTGAGAATGTCTATCTTCAGTACAAGTGAAAATACCTTCAGTCTGCTTTGACTCCACTAGGCTAACTGCCAGTCTTTCTTCTCAAATAAGGTATAGACTCAATGACTATGTCCGTACAGCCTTAAGACAGGCAGCCATAAGAGCAGCTGTGAGAACAGCGTGGTCTGTGATCTGTTCATCTTCCATTCATGTGACTGCTTTGGAAAGCAGACTGCCTGCAGTCTGAAAATCCTGGGCAGCATATTAAGCTACTGAACTGTACTGAATATGGAGCTGCCAGGCATGCTCAGGCAGGTGACATCCTCTGTGGTCCCAAAGGCATTCTCCAGCTGTATTTTCAGGTTTCCTGTCTAGAGATCTGGTCTGAGGGCTTGTCACCTCTCAAAGGAACATGCTCAGTGAGTGTCTGGCATCATGACCTCTGTAAGACAAGGTGGGTGCTTATCATTAAGTTTGTCCTGTTGTTCCCCCCAAAATTGTCACCTGTATTTTTTTTTTTTTTTCTGTAAGCCCAGATCCCCTTTCAACCACCGAAGATTCTGATGACTTTGTAGGGTACAGACAAAACCTGATATACAGTTTGAGGCTCTTGCACCACTTGTCCCTTTCCTTCTGTTTTAGTATCACTGTCAATGTGCTGATACTTGTTAGGTAATCTGTGTTGCTATCAAGTCCTGTTTCACACAATAAACTTGGTGCTTTGTCAACACAGGAAAAAAAAAATCCAACTCCTGTGAAACTCTTACCTTTCTAGGATTTATTGCCATCAGGAATAATTAAAACACCTTCAGAATATTCGGTTAAACCTTGACTTGAAGTAACTTCTTGTATGCTTCTTTTTTCAGGAGTGCTCAGTGTAATGTGTAGATTTTCCTTAAAGTCCAGTTCTATCTCATTTCTTGTGTTATGGGTACTTTATTTCACCAAGTCAGGGGAAGCATTTTAATCTTCTGACACTCTGCCACAAGGCAAGGTGTTTCAAAAAAATGTTACTTGTTACACTGTTAGAGCAGACAAAAAAAAAAAAAATCACACTGGATCCATAATAAGCTTTTATTAGCTTGACCTATTTAGTAGTTTTTCTTCCTTTTGTGACAATTTCTGTAATAGACATTAGGAGAAGTGTCAGTTTATCAGCGTGAAAATGATAAAGCAATTATACAGCCCTTTAAGGCATTGTAATTTGAAGTTTTCTGTTTAATGGAAGACTTTCTTCTAAGCTTAAAAAATGGAAAGGAATTTCAGAAGTATTTTGATAACGATCTGGGGTTTTTCTGTGGAGCTTTTTTCTTGCATTTACTGTTTTTTGTCACAGGATGGCAGCATGAGTAAGACCCTAAGAAGGTATAGCGGTGAGTCCTTTTTGACATGTTTTAAAGATTTGTACAGGGTTAGCTGTGTTGCTTTTCAAGGGGAGGGCTCAGATATAATTTTGCATCCTAAAGACTGTGAATATCTAAATTTCCAATGCTTTGTATATCATCGTGTAATCTGAATAGTAAATTATGAAGGAATGAAGTCATTTGAAAGGTGAGGTTTCCATTCAGTTCAGGCTTTCTAAATAATATTAACTTAATTTTTTATATATTGGCCTTTTATTTTCCAGATTAGAATCCAGGGTTCATTTTGACCATGCTTGTATATCATTTGGAAATCTTTCTTTTGTTACCGGGTTACAAACTTCTGGCTTGTGAGCATATTTCATAAAACATATACCTGAACCAAATGCCTGGATCCTTAAACTCTGGGGAAGCTTAGCTCTTCTTAGAACTTTGTAGGACAAACCCATTTTTTTAAATGAGTTATTTGATCATTGGTTTAACCAGGTCCTGGGGAAGAGCTCTCACAAAATCACTAGTTTGTGTAGGACAGCTACTACTGCTAGACATCCCCATGTCAGGTGCAGTGATTGTATCTGAAAAATATACCATATTTCTAAAAAAATATACATGAGCCTGCAAATCTCAGCTGAAAAAGCACCTGTTTTTCAGATTAAGTGGTTCTTGAATGTGTACAGATACGTGCTGATTCGTACAAAATTATGGGTCAGCTTTTCTTGCCACCTATTGCCTTAATCCTTGAAACTGTTGGCTTAAAAAGGTAGAATACGAATGGAGGGAAGCCACCTTCTCTTCGTGACCTAATACTTTTAGATTTTACCTCTGTTACTTAAATCTAAACTCACTAAGTTTAACAGCCTTAGTTTCCTCTGAATTATATTCTCTGCTGTTTTTGTGTCCTGCTTGACCATTATATTTAGGAGCTTTATAACTGAAGATTCAGACTCTCAACACTTGTTCCAACTTTGAGAGATACGAAGAAAAATCTTTTCCTCCTGAAAACTCTCTGCACTGTGGACTGAATTCTTCTCCCTGTTTTCATTGATGAATTCAATACAAAGATCCTAGGATGTGTCTTCATGGCACAGTGCTATGCCTTATAGATGTTCATGGCTTGGGTATAGGGAGCGGTCTGGGTTCATCTGTGCCTGCAGGAAGTGATTTCAGTCTGAAATAAAACAGCGTTTGCCATCATAGTTATACAACTTCCAGTATAGCTGTGGCAGTTACTGATTAAGCAAGTGAGCATTTTCAATGTTACGTCCACAAATAGGAAAAACAGACTTGTATTCTTGTGCAATCTTTTCCCTTCCCATGACGTTTTTAATCAGAGATGAATGAAGCAGATCTCCCTCTCTTTTTTTTTTTTATAAGAAACTTGGAGGCATCTTTAAAAAAAAAAAAAAAAGAAAAAAGACATTTCTTTCTGCTATGGGTTGGGGGCAAAAACTTTTGTTATAACTTCAGAATGGAGTTACTGTAAGCAAAACAGACAAAATCAATTATGCAGAATTTTGGTGCATGATACGATGAATCAACTCTGTTCATGTAGTTCATAGTATTTATTTATTTATGCAAAATAACTGTTTTCCCAGATAGCTATTAGCAGTAAAAGCAGAATGGCGCGATGCAGTAGATTAGGGGTCTATTTATTTTCTTTTTCGTAGGAGCAAGGATTGTTGTATAGGGCATTGTCAACAGAAACGCCGAATTGACGAGGAGATGTCAGACTTCCCATGAGTTTTGGGTGATTTGTGTGCTAATGTATCACTTAGTGTGATTCTGACTATGTAATCTCTCTTTCCTTGCAGACTTCTTTCATATCAGATCTTCATTTGCCCCTGCAGATAATTCTGCTATAAACCACTTAGAGTTGTCATATCCTCTCGCATAAAGCTACATTCTCGCACAAAGCTAACAATATTTTTGATCAATTCTGTGGTTATTAGTCGCTTTCGTTTTGGGAATTGCTGGGCCCTTTTGAATGCATCAAAGAATTCTACAACAATCTCCAATCCTGCATCAAACCAAGACACCCCTTCAGCTGAAGAGGGCTCCGCATTATCCCTCCAGATGCCATGGGTGCTGGTTCTGAGTCTACTGGAGAGTTCATCAAACAGCGGTATAGCACTTTTTGCTACTGCTAGGGATCTAAGCAAACTTGCTCTGTAGTGCTCCCAGCTGCCAGTAATTTTTAGAGACTTTAACTATATTGCTCACTATGCAGATTTACATTTACAAACTCTATTACTTTGTCCATTTTATTCTGTGAGTGGTTCATGTCCTTCCTATTCATTTTTTCTGTATCGAGTGTTATTTCAGCTCTAATTTGTTTGACATTCTTGCTAGTAGTATATTTGTATTCACAGAAAAACATGTGAACAATTTCATCTATTGATGCCGTACAATGTGCCTATTAGATATACAAGTAGCAGTTGAATATATCCCCCAACCATTGTTAGGCCTCTTCAAATGATAATGTGGCCACGTTCCTCTGTGAGGCTGATGCAGCATAAGAATGAGTCTGCAATCTTCAAGGACCTGTATGTTGTGCTAGCAACAGAAAGTAACGGAAAGCAACCGGAAATGGAAAGTAATTACTTCAATTACTTATTGTGCTGGTTTTGGCTGGGTTAGAGTTAATTTTCTTTGTAGAAGCCTGTATGGGGCTGTGTTTTGGATTTGTGCTGGAAACAGTGTTGATAACACAGGGATGTTTTAGTTATTGCTGAGCAGTGCTGACACAGAGTCAAGGCCTTTTCTGCTTCCCACACCACGCCACCAGCCAGTAGGCTGGGGGTGCACAAGAAGTTGGGAGGGGACACAGCCGGGACAGCTGACCCCAACTGACCAAAGGGATATCCCACACCATATGATGTCACGCTCAGCATATAAAGCTGGGGGAAGAAGGAGGAAGGGGGGGATGTTTGGAGTGATGGCGTTTGTCTTCCCAAGTCACCATTACATTGGATGGTGATGGAGCCCTGCTTTCCTGGAGATGGCTGAACAGCTGCCTGCCCATGGGAAGCAGCAAATGAATTCCTTGGTTTGCTTTGCTTGTGCGTGGCTTTTGCTTTCCCTATTAAACTGTCATTATCTCAACCCATGAGTTTCTGCACTTTTACCCTTCCGATTCTCTTCCCCATCCCACAGGATGTGTTGGTGGGGAAAGGTTAGTGAGCAGCTGTGTGGGGCTGAGCTCCCCACTGGGGTTAAACCTCAACAGAGATTTTGTGTCCTTCTGGAGCAGCAGTTGGAGGCCAGGCAGAATGTCCTCGAGTGTCTCAAATGGGGCCAGATGTCCATCCTTAGGCACTTGAATTACTCTTTAAGTAGTTGCCTGGGAAAATAAAAATAAAAAAAAAAATTGTTAGATTTGTTGTGGGAATATTTCCTTTTTGTTTTGACTTGGAGGGTTTCAGTGAAACATTTAAACTTTTTCCTAAGAAAAAAACTCACAAAAACCACATGCACAAAAATGTTACAGTATTTTGGGGAGAAAAAAAAGGTTGTATCTAGTTGGAAAATTTATAATCTAATTTTAAAGCACAGTTCTTGGATTAGGGTTGTTTTGGAAGTGGGGTGAGGATGAAAGGGCACTTAATTTAGGTTATAGACTGCCTTCCTTTGGTGGCATTCTGCTGGATTCAATGAAAAAATAACCAATTTCCACTGCCTTCAGATCTAGCTTTGGATACTGCATTAGAACAAAGTTCATACTTTGAGGTATAGTTATGAGCAAGACATAGTCCATAGCGTGTCTCCCCAAATATCACCTTGTTGGTCTGGTTGCAAATGTAGGATTCAAAGTGTGAGTGAACACTTTCCATGGATGGGATACCTACACCCTTTCTCAAAAG
>NW_008824111.1:1121373-1125933 GCF_000699105.1 Pygoscelis adeliae | reverse complement strand
GTGATGGAGCCCTGCTTTCCTGGAGATGGCTGAACACCTGCCTGCCGATGGGAAGGAATGAATGAATTCCTTGTTTTGCTTTGCTTGCATGCGTGGCTTTTCCTTTAAGCTATTAAAGTCTTTATCTCAACGCACAAGTTTTCTCACTTTTACCCTTCTGATTCTCTCCCCCATCCCACTGGGGGGGAGTGAGCGAGCGAATGGCTTAGTTGCCAGCTGAGGTTAAACCATGACACTTATGCAGTGAATAGCAGAGAATATGTGTGGTTTCATTACGTTCGTTAGTTTTACTTGTAGATCACAGCCATTAGCAAATCATACCATTGCAGTTCAACAGACTATGTTGGGGAGCTCATCCCTTTTCCTGTGATGGTATCATGAGCAGAAATAGAGTGAAAAGTATTTGGCCATTCTCCAGACATTTCTACATGAAGAAGTGTAGAATCGACCAGAGAGTGAGTGAGTTTTAAAATCTCTAGTTATTCTATACCAGCTCCTTCACTAAAAACGGCTTTGTACTGTGCAACTTATTATGCAATGATAAAAATACATACACAAATCTTCTTATTTCCCTCTTTTTTCACAGAGCTATTTCTGCATATTTGGAAGAAGTACAAGCATAAGGAGATTTGCTTTCAATATCCTAGGAAAGAGAAATTATGCTTATTTCGTCCTTTTTGGTTAAATGTTCTAACAGTAATAAATGATATTACATAAAGGGATCTCAATGTAGCATAACTAGAGAGCTGCAAAGTCCATGTTCTAAGATCTCCTCGAAGGCAAGAACTAAGAGTGACAACTTGTTAACATTTATTTCCTGAGCTGAATTTTAGGCAAGTCTGCGTCTTTTACAGCAGCAACTGTATGGAACAGCGAGCATGTGGGAGTCCTTGGCAGGATCACAGTGTGCTGCTACCAGTAATATCACTAAAAAATAGTAATGAAACAAGAAGGAAGACAAGTATCTGCTAGTAATATATATGCTAGTGAATGAGCTACTTGATATAAATAGTTCAAACACATCACAGTTGCAAAATGGAACAAGGTCAACTTAAGTGGAATACTAATTGGACATCTTCTTTAGGCTTGTGTAGCTTCTCACTCTTCAGAGAGAACTGGGGAAATTCATGATGCAGAGTTCTGGAAATGCTTGCCTTGATGTGTTTCTGGCTCAGTGAAGTCAATTCAGTTATTGCACAAACTCCTGAAGGTACTTAAAATTTAAATTTACAAGGTTAAAAATAGTAATACATTAAATAGAGAAAATAAACTTCCACTTATGGGTGGCTGAATATTGAACTTCATACTATTTTGACTACAAACAAAAATTCAAATTGGTATTGCAGATCACCTGAATATTGCATTTTTCACATCAGCTGACAACTGTAAAACTCACTGCTTGAGTTGCTTAGTTCTTTTTCTTAAAGTGGGATGTTGAGCTGTAAAGTGAACTGTGAGTGAGGTCTTTTCAACAAAAAGCTACCAACTGTTGTCTTCAACAGTCTGCTCCAGGCAGCTTCCATCCACAAGTACTTTGACTAGAATATGTAATTTTAAACATTCTGTATGATTCCAAAGAAAATTATTGACTTCCAATTTGGAGTGCAACATTTTCATTTCAGTTAGTGGAGATGAGTTCTGTAGTATCTGCTCTGTAGTCGGTGGTGTCTGAGACACATACTGTTGCTAGTTGGCACATGTAGAGAACAAGGCTTTATTCCAGGTTAGCAATTAATGTTGTAACTGTGGCGTAACTACGAGGTTTATCCTTGCTTTGACCTATAGCTCTTTGCTTCTTTACTTGCCTCCATTGGCATGTTGAGGTTTTGTTTTTCTGATGTCCTTGTGTACTGAATACCCAGATAACACGTACCCTATGCTCTTTTTAGCAACAGATCCCTCTGTAAGAAAGTCACTTAAAACATTTGAAATAATTTTCATACCCCTTCCTCCAGTGGAAAGTATTTGTGTGAGTAATTCAGCGTTTTGCAGTAGTGGGAACTGGATGGGGAAGGGGGTGGAGAAGGAAAAGAATGGATTTTTAAAAACGCTTAGGCTACAGGGCGATGGAAACCACAGCAGTACCTCCTCTGCTTTGAGACTTGTGATTGAAAAGCAAGGCTTGCTTGCAAATTCCCAACTACATCTAGGCCTGTTATTCTGGCATTCCTATTGGGGACAGTTATTAGATGATAAGGAGACATTTAATATTCCAGCAGAAAATCAGAGGCAGCCAATTACAGTCAGGTTAATTTACGGAAAAGGTGAGGAAGAGTTCCTTCTCATACAGAGAGAAACAGTGGACTCTTGCTACTCTGCAGTAATTCACCAATGAAGGTGAATTACCGTTGCTGATTTAAGAACTGATATTTCATAATGAACCTGAAAAGGAAGCAAACAAAGGACATAAACTTGCAAGTTGCAACAGGCTTATGCAGGGGATTATAAAAAAAAAAAAAGGGGGGGCTCAGAAGGAGGAATTGACTAAAAACCATGGCAGTATTTGTTGGATGGCAAAATTGTGCATGTGTAAGAACAGATCTTATTTGGGAGGCCAGTTCTTTGATCCCCTGACCTTTAAGCCCCAAAAGTCTCCACTGCTCTCCTTCCTCTGCAAACTAAGTTCTGTATGATAAATGAGTATACATTTCTTCCTGCAGTTTCCTAACTCGAGAAACAATCCAGTACCATTAGCTGAGCATTTATCAGTGTGGATAAATGACAAAGTAGAGGAGGGTGAGCGTTGCACCTTGTTTACAGGTGAGGATGTGACCAGCTGGTGAATGCTCTTTAAGTGTTCTTGCTGCCATTTCCCCAAACAGTTTTACAAGCCCTAAAGCTGAAATGAATAAAAGGTACTTGTTACCTATTACCTCTTATTTTTGGTTTTTAAAAGAAAAAAATGAAAATTGACTCCGTGGAGGACAGAGGAAAATGAAGCTCAATACCTAGTGGAATTTATGTTCAGGTTAACCTTAAAAAGTAAATTAAATACCTCAGAAGTGCTAACTATGACTGCTCCTTCTAATACTTATATTCCTAAATTGAGTTTTGTTTTTAATAATATTATGATGATACTTATTAGTGGCTGGGTTTTTGTTTGCCAAAGATTATCTCTTTATTTTACCAGATTTCTTTTTCTGTAATCTCATGAGAGAGATAAACGACTTCCATAAATTTAGAAATACAGAATTCAAATATTCTTGATTTAAGTTTGAAGAATCAAATTCTAGTTCTGTATATACTGGAGTAGCTGAATGCAGATCAAGTGTTTAAACTTGCTGGAGTTTATTGCTGAACATCAAAAGAAAGACTAACGTTCTGCAGATTTTAGATACAAGTACATTGTATTTATTTTGTCTGTAATTTGTGTACAGCTTTGTTTAACCTTTCACAGTCAAACACAGCGTTTGGTGATTTTTGTTGTATATGACTTGATGTGTGAGAACGCTTATAGAGGGTGAAAAAGAATGTTTCACTTTTTTCTTTCAATATTAGAACTGCTGTAAGGCGGGCTATTACTGTGCAGTAGATTACATGACATAAGATACTTTGCACAAGTTCTTGTGCTTGCTGTTCCTTCTACACCAGGATCCAGACATGACGATGAGTTTCATGAATAGTAATTTTTTTGCAAATGAGACTTTAGAGGATGCAGAGTACTAATGATGCCATTAAAGCATTTATGGACTTTATCCAAGGATACTGAAGTCAGTAAAAATCATGTGACTTCACTGGACTTTGCATCAGATTCTTAAATTTTATGTCAAGTTCAAAATCAAAATGTTATTTGATTTGAATTACTGAAATAGCATGCTCAGCTAGTTATAAAAAAAAAAAATGTTTAAGAGCGGTGATGTTTAGGGTAGTAGCTCTAAATTGCCATCTCTGGATGGATATGGTCCACAGCTGTTAACTACTAGATAGATGATCTAAAGCGAATGCAAGTTCTGTGCATGAACATATTCTGTACTGACAGCCTTTTATTCCAAAGGGCAAGCCCAGGGTTGAAAAAGTCACTTCTTGGTACCATGTGTGTCTGTGTGTCCCGAGGACTGTTGGCAGGTTTCTTTTATCTTGTTCATTCACCCATATGTCCTATGAAGGATTACAGCTCTAAGTTGTTATGCTCTACATTCAATACCATTAAACTTCAGTGAGTAACTTTACTTATTGTAGGTGATTAGCTGTTCACGTTGAAAACCTGTGAATAAAAATGAAAAGTATCCTGATGTCTAGCATTATGTATTGAAAACACAGGGGCTAAAGTCAGTAATTGTCTTTAATAACAGAAAGGAGACAATGCCAGTTAAAGTATTGTTTTAGATTAGCTGTTAGGTAGTAACTGAAGTAAATCATAAAATCATACACTTTGGTAGCTTGAAGGAGTATCTTCCCCACTTTTTCTTCCTCTTCAACACATGCACTGAGACATTTTAGGGTTTGCTTAGCATGTGGGCAGCACCCCTGCATTCCTCATTCTCTTTAGTTTATCATAGCACTGTATGTTGGATTCAAGAAACTAAAATGCTTACTGAATTCGTCAGACTGCTAGGGAAA
>NW_008824111.1:1107595-1121348 GCF_000699105.1 Pygoscelis adeliae | reverse complement strand
CTTATTTTTATTGCATTGTTGTGGATACAGGAAGAATTTAGCATCATTGTTACCAATGTTCAAAATTTTCTTAGGAAAGAATAAATTAGGATTATGTACAGCTGATATGCCTACTAACTCAAAGCATGAAGAGGGCATTCTGATGAACTTATTAATTTTTTTAATGTGGCTGATAATTAAAAAAGGAACTCTTCTGAAAAAGATAGGCTTTGTAGTAAAGGTATTTTACAACCTATATTTTTAATTATTTTACAGTTAAATTTTTAAATGAATTTTTTTGAGGTTTTTATTTAGATCTAGAAGTTGCTTTTTTAAAGAGAATTTAAACTTGGAGTTATTCTCTTGGTTCTAAATGAAAACCTTGAATTAACGGGTCTTGCTTTTTCTCTTTTTGCAGTTTAATTTCTGTCAAACTGTGTAATGTCTTTCACATAATTTAAATTAATGAGTTCTGATACTCATGATTGTACAATGTCTTTTGTGTACATGTAGGGTATGATGTTTTATTGTACCGGAATAACTGCATAATGGAATAGTAACTCTGAGTTTGCAGTAATTTTTTCAATATGTGAGAGAAAGGTAATGTTTGCTTTGAAGGGCAGGGGGTTTTGTTTTGGTTTTTGTTTTCTTTTTTGGAGGAGGACGAAAAGGTGGTACGTACAAAAGAGGTATAGCCTGGTGCTATTCCCCTCCATTATTTCTCTCTCCCCTCATAGGCATGCACTTTCTTGACTACTTCTTGTCATGAAGGATTCTGTCTTGATACAGAAAAACAGAAAATCTCTTGGTTGGTGTTATGGCAATGAATTGCAGTTAGTGAGTACCAGCTTTAGCTAGAAGGATTTTGTAAAAGTTATTTATTTTGGGTTATTAAATTTTTTCCTTATCTGTCTTGTGGATATGGGCACATTAATATTTGTAAAGTACTTCCTGAAAATTGAGGGAAGGTGTTTGAAAAGTATAAAGCACAGCCGTTCTCACATTCTCTGACATAGTCTTAGAAAGGAATTAAACTTAAAAGCAGTCTGTTAGGATCAGTTCTGAGAAAGTAGCAAAGGGTTTCAGCTCATTTCACATGGTTCAAAATTTGGAAGAGGCTTTTCAAATCAACTGTATTTGCAAAGCTAGATTTAGCCATATTTGTTTGCTGTCTTTTGTAGTAGGCCATAAAGTTTTCTTTCAGCATAGATAGTTGACATACTATTTCATATTTTGGAGTGTATAGAAGGGTCTGTTATCACTAATAACTAAACGCCAACTTCTCACAAAATGTTACTCTCCTGAAAAGCTGTTGTCTCTAATGGATACCACACCATTTCTGTAAAGTTTGTTGTTTTGGGGTTTTTTTATGATTCTGAATACATTCTGACCTTTCCCCACTGAAAAGCCTGACTGGCGGGGCGGGGTGTATGGGATGAGAAGCACCCCAAGTTTACCTGGGAGTTTTTGCTGTTTTGCCCTCTTTGGGAAGAAGTTAGTGGTTATTAGGGACAGGTAGTGACGTTGGTGTGCTCCAAGCTTAGTATTGTGTACATTATAGATTAAGTTACTGTTTAAGTTTTTTTCAAGAAACATAGTGGGATTAAATTTAGAGAACATTTTATGTAGAATATTATGGGAAGAAAACTGATTTTGCAGCACAGTGTTGGGATTTCCAGAATAATTGTCCCCATTCAGGTAAGTGTTATGGGTCTACTGTAAGGTGGCTTCCATTATAAGGAGGGGAACTACTAATGCTCAAAAAACCTTTACCCTTCATAATTTGTACTTGCTGTGAAATCGGAGCCCTTACAGAATAGATACCACAGGACAAAAAGCAGTTTTCACTTAACCAGGTATTGGAGAACCCAAGGAAACATGACTGTGCTGTTGGCATTGAAGATGGGTAGTTGCAGACTATAGGAAATGTAACTTGAAATTGCAGGGCAGAATACAGACTGTTCATTTGGATTATTTAATTTGTCAGTGCTCATCATTTGCCAAGAATTTTATTCTTTCTGAAAATACATATTTATATATTTCTAAGAAAGGCCTGTGATACAGTGGTTGAGCTAAGTTGTTATAGCAACTGAAATAGCTCAGACATCTGAGGATAGTATTGCAATAATTAAAGACCATGTTGAGCAAACTTCAATGGAAACAATCTTTTGTAAGGTACAGATAGCTCTGCCAGGGTTAACAGTTCTCAAAACGATATTTCCATGGTTCCAGGATGATACGAGATGGAAAGAGCTTCTAAGGCTCTTCTTTAGTAGAACTTCCTAAAACTTACCTTGAATCAATTAGTAATTTTCCCTTAAATATCATTCTTCTCCAAAATGTATTTATGCCATTTTATCCTATTTTTGTTGTGCGTTGTGTATGAGAAACTGATAAAGCTTGCATTTAATCAAACTGATAAAGTTTGATTAAAATTAACAAATCTTTGCTAGGCCAAAAGCTTTTTGGAGAATGTTGCAGCTGAAAAATCTGAGGACTCTTACTAGGTCATCAGGTTGAGGCTTATTTTAGAAGTCTAGCACAATTTGAATAGTTCCTACAACAATCGCTGGTTACTTTGTTCTTGCCCTTCTCAAAACTCAAACCAAACTGTTTTCCTTTAAAAAAGAAAATGTGTTTTTATATATATATTTTTTTTCCTGATTGCTTGATTTAATGTTACTATTGTTTCTTCTTAAATTTTAACATGCAATCTCTGGAAAAAGTTAGGGAAGTGTACATGCTACTGGAACACCAATACAGCTTAAAGCAGCACTTACCAAGAACTACTGTCTGTTTTCAGACTTTCTCACTTATCTCTGGTGTCAGCCCTTGAATTTGAGTTGTAGTATGGAGATACAGTACTGCTTGCACACATCAGACATTCGCTATTTGGTCATAATCATAGTGCTTTTGTCCTGTTCTGATCTTGGGTTAATATTTTCTGTTGTCCTTATTTCTTCTTTACTGTCTGTTCTAGAAGTGAGACCCATTCAGATGTTGACCATGTGCAGAAAAATAATTATGCTTATTTTATGCAATATTTTAAATCCTTTGCTATTTGTTTCTGGATTCAACATATGCCTCTAGAAACGGAAATAATGCCTAGACACTCAGTTGTATTGTGGACTGAGTTCCATCAGCTGCATGAGTTAGTGAATGAAAAGATGAAAGAATTTCAAATGAGCTTAAAAATATCTCTTCATATTACTTCGGCCCTTCTAATTTTTTAAATCCGTCATATTTTATATTTAAAAAAATAAATTGAAACAGTACTTTTCCTTGAGATGGCATATTTTAATATATTCTTAAATTTGAAAGATTTAAAAAGCAGATGGTTTTCTCTCGTGAGCTTAAGATTACTACTGAAAGCAGTAACTCCTTCAAGGAATGTGGTTAAATGGGATAATATTCATGTGACCAAGAGCAATTTTAAATGTGCTGTTGGTTATATGCCTTATAATTGGAAAGCAGCATAATACAGAAATTGTGCAATCCACTAGTCTATCCTAATATATTCAGTATGACCTAGTTCATGTATCTACTTCTTTAGACTTAGAGTCCAGGAGTTTGATGAAAAACCAGAATAGTGAAGCGCTACATATCAGTTATGTTCTGCTAAATCGCAGTGTTTGCTTTATAACATTGAGTCGATGCTTGCAGGCTTTGTAATACAAACACCGGTCAGTTCAACAAATGACATGGTCAGTCTTGATCTCTGCCTTTTTATAAAAATTCCACACAGTGCTCAGGTGAGGAGACCTTCTGTCTCTGGGGAAATGACACCTCTTAAGGGGATACGCTACTACTAATGTCACAAAGGGAGAACGTGCCATCTTCTCATCTCTCTTTGGTCGTTCTGATGCCCTTTACCTATGAACTTACAGCAAAAGAGCGAGTTTGGTGGTGCAACTGAGACCTATAGAATCGCGCTTTATGCAGAGCGGAAGTCAAAAGTGGCAAATAGGATGGTAAGAATTGCTGGGAATGGAACAGAGAATGAAACAAATTATTATGCTATTAATCCACGTTGGACTCAAATCTTGAATAAAATATGCAGTGCTGATTTTCCATCTTAATAATGTTACAGTGGAATGAGAAAAGGTAGAAGCAAATCCTTAATATGAGAAGATGAACAGGATGCCTTCGCGGGGTGAAATTAAGACTAGCATACAAAAGAAATGGGAGGAAAGGATAGTTTGAAAGCTGTGTAAAATCACTGATGACAGGAAAGAAGTGATCAAGAAATTATTCAGTTTCTCTTAACAGAAGAGTTGAAGAGCATCATATGAAATTCAGTTAAAAGTTTTGATATAAAGGAGATGCTGTTTCCATTAGACATAATTAATCTATGTAATTCATTGTCATGGGATATTAACAATGTCAAAGTATAAATAAGTTCAAAAAGCAATTAGACAAGTGCACAGAGGAAAGGTTTACCAAAGAGCATTAAAATTTAAATGGATGCAGATGCTAGTTTTGTCTTGAAGTTCTTGCATCACAGATTATTGATGCCTAGGAGAATGTGTCAGGAGAATATTAACACAGACTTCTTTCATCTTTATAGCATGTTATTTAAGCATCTGCTGCTGGACGCTGTATCGGTGAATACTGTGTTCATCCGGTATGACTATTCCTGTGTTCATAATGATTATTTGTAGGCTACAGAAAGAATATCTTGTTTGTTTATGCTAATTATGGGTGACCACATAAATCGTGGTTGCTTCAGGGCAATAAGCAATACAGGAGTCTAGGCATAACTTCCTGTGCCAAACAGAAACAAATCCACAGTACATCTTTGTAGCTCTTACTTTTAACTTGACTGTTTTGCTTTTCGTTATAAGTGTGTTTTGTGTGTATGTTAGCTTGTCGAGTGTATGACTTAAGCATTGTATTGTAAGTTTTGGTAACATTCTAGGATAAGTATTCTTTGATGGCTGCCCACTTGGCTGGAGGAATGATTTATTTGTGTTGATTATCTCTTGAACTGTATGTGGCATCTGTAACGCACAAAAGGAAGAAAATAAAACAGGTATTGCCTTTTTGCTGTCAACTATCAACTGCAGCAAACTATTTCTTACTGCTGCTACTTCAAGTAATTTGCCTTGTCATTGTGGATTATATTTATTATTTCAATTACTTTTAAATTCCTTGATAAAATAATTTGTTAGTGTGACTATTTGGAAAGGTTAATTAAAATTACTTAGCCATAGAGAAATCAGTTGACATCTGAAAAACTGTTTGAAGACAGCATTAAGTGCGTGATTGCCGACAAAACTGGATATGCAGTTAGATTTGGAACTTGGTCTGCAGGAGCCTCCATCTACAATGAACTTGCATGGGAAACCTACACTTGTCAGTTATGTATGCTGAAGCACTGTGAAAGGCATCATGAGTTAAGAGTTCCATGTCTGAATGTTTCTTATTGTGTCATTTCCCATCAGTTCCTTACTATTTATTGCTTGCAATTATTTTTTTGGTTGTAAAATTACAAAAAAGAAAATCAGAAATACAAGCTGACATGGTAAATCTTTGCTACATAGTCAGCGTAGTTTGTAGTGTGTTGCTCTAAATAGACTATTTAAAGTCGTATCATTTTACTGGTTAGATATCGGTAGCTTCTTTGTTTTTTCTTTTATAGCTAAAATAGAGCTGGGTACAGCTAAAATTAGTTTTAAAAGAACACTTGACAATATGTACACCTCTTTTTCACCTCTTTTACCCTTTGTTAATGGTGAAGAGCAGTAAATCGACTTGAAACTGGGCAGAACAACTGACACTTACAATACTTACACCATGCTTATTGTGTGAGAAACTAACTGTAGCATCATTAATCAAGCTGTCAGGTACAATGTGAAAGTCCCATATTTATTACATAAAGAGGAACTCCGTGAAGAAATGGAACCCCTATGATGAACAGACACTGAACACCAATTATTGTGGTGCTATTAATCATTATAACCATAGTTAACATAGACTAGGGACTGTGAACTTAAACTTCTGTGGGGAAGAAATGTGCATATGTTCACGTTCATATATACGATTTTGTGAGCTTTATAATCTTAAACATTCGTTTGAGATGACGACTCTAAGTGAATGTTGCCAAGTTAACTTAGAAACACTTATAATGGAAAGTATGATGGATGAGAAATTTTCTTGCCGTGCATGCTCTGGGAACACATGCATCACACTGACTTTCACTGTCTCTCACTGTCTTCCTTGTGAGTTCTAATGTTACATTTTAAAGAGAGATTTCTAGTATTCATTCTTAAGATGATTCTCTTGTTTCTGGATTTGGAAACTTTCTCATTGTATGCTATCAATGTGAAAAGGATATACTTGCATATGACAAAAGTGGGCTGTAATATGTAAAGAATATATGTTTTAACTGCTTAAGGAGGAGAAGTCTTTGCAGATCTATTTAATGAATCTCCATAAAACAAATTATTTTCTTTGTATGGTAGGCATCATTGTGACTTGCAGTTTTTTCACCTAAGTTTACAGGATTTTTCTGTAAATAGTTCTCTGGCAGATACTTTTTTTTTTTGCGGGGGGGTGTGTTCTTATTCATATTGTCTGTAATTCCTGGAGCTTTCTATATGAAATCTGAGTGGCTTAATGAATTTGATGCAAGTTAAAATAAAAAAAAAGTAGAGGCAGTGGATCTCGGAGTACTTTATTGCTGTGTAGCACCACTGCAAGGCGGTCACTATTGTCCAAATGATGTGCAATGTGAAAAATGTACTTTCCACTTGAGACTGCAAAAAAGAATTCACAGACAAATTGCAGATTTTTCAGAAAATGCAATGAAATCATTAATGTTCATGGAAAAGAGACTTTCCTCTCCAGTAGGAACTGTACAAAATGGCTTAGACCTTACACCCATTTGAAAGATCTGCATGAAATTATTTAATCTCCAAAATAATATGTATTTTAGCCTTATGTCTGTTGCTCCAACATTAACTTTTGAAAGTCATTCTCTTGTGTTAATTTCTCTCTCTGAATTCATTCTCATTCACTTCAGATATTTTGAATATTACATAAACATAGTTATTTGGATGACCAGCGCTGTAAACCAAATAGCGAGATTTAAACTCTCTCCAGTTTGGTTGCTTCTTCTTTCTCTAGTACTTTCATAGATAACTCTCTCAGAGTTCTTCTGTGGCAGATATCTAAAGTTCAATTTTACCCTGATATATACAGAACTGTACTCTACTATCCTTTTCTTTTAACAGGATTTGAGTAGAAACCCTGTCTGCTGCTTTGCTTGTGCTTTTCAAATTATCACTTGAATCCTAAAGAGTTTTCAGGCTTTCTTGTCCTTTTTTCAGGCTGCTGAAAGCAAACGTTGCCATCTGAATGTTTCACTGCAGAGAGGAAACTAATCACACAAGGCCACTTTCTGAACAGTCAACCGCGGATCATTCAGTCAGAGCTGAGCAAAACCCCAGTCAGAATTAATTGCTAAAATTATATAATTACAGCTGCACTGAATGAGACTAGACCACTGCATCTGTTCCAGCCTCAACTGCATTTATTCTTGCTTTTGAGGGGAAAAGTGCAAACTAGGATATATTCTTTTCTGTGCCATTTTATGAATTACTACATGAAATAGTGGTTTATTTAACAGGGTATTCTCAAGTGAAATAGATATTTTAAAAACACCATACGGTGTTAAAGTTCCCAAAGGAAGAGAAGAATTATCGCTTAAATCCTGACGAGTTTTTAGGTTTGGTTTTCTTTTCTTGTGTTACAATAAGTTATCTGAAGATTGAGATTACTTTTATGTAATCATCGTAAAAGAAAGCAGTAACTTAAAAATGCAAGTTCCCTGCATCCTGAGTCCAAACAAATTAATATTGTTTTTTACGCATGCGTGAGAAAACAGTAAGTTTACCTCTAACTAGCAAGTGATACAGAGCGGAGTAGAATGCTTTTGAATCTACAAAGAGAGCATGAAGAAACAACTAATACTACCAATAGCAAAACTCTAATTTTCTCAGTTGCTGCATTTTCGTAGTCTAGGCTTGGATTATTTTCATGAGATTAAAGTGTATGAAGGGCATTTTATAGTTATGACATAAACATTGGTACGTAAGTAGGCTGAGCCCTCTCTTTGGGGATGTAAATGCCAGACTGAAGGTATCGATGTGCTCTGCTCATCAGTTATCTAATGAAACCAAGTCGTGGCAGAATTGGCAGTCTCTGAAAACCGCCATGGATTGCATACTCAGGAGGGAAGGATTTACTGTTTTTGAAAAAGCAGCAAGAGGAACTGAAGCTTCAAAATACACAGTGAGAAAGGCAAAAGCCGCATTTAACTTCCTTGCTTGTGTGACCAGTCTTGCTGTCCTACCCATTGGATCTGTTTCTAGGCTATCAAGCAAGCAATAAGGAAATACATCCTTTTTGCTTAATATTACCAGTCCTAAGCAATCAAAAATTGTGAGACAGTCCCCTTAAAACAAGAGATGGGCTTGAGTACTAGAGATAGAACCAGTATGTCGCACCTACTTGCTCTACTAGTTTTTAATCTTGAGGTTGACCAATTTTCAGGATTTACTCTAAAACCATGAAATTGGTGTATATATACTTTTTAATTAGAACTCAATTTATATGTAATAACTTCTTTTTCCCCAGAAAATGAGCCTTTAAAAAGCAACAAACAGCTTAAGATTTGCAATGATGAATAAGAAAATTTGGCAGACGCTGTTCTGCTATGGAAACTCTAGGAGTTCAGTGTTATAACTCAGCATTTATTAAAGCTAATTTACTGTCAAAAATCTCAGAAATCTTAGCTACATCAAACTTATAATGAATATGAGTTACGTTCCAAACTAAATGTATCTGTCTGTGTATTTCACAAATATTTAATTCAGAAATTGTGTTCCTTGAACTCCCGTCCTCTTTAAGATGTCTAGTAGCATGTCACTATGAATCCTTGTTGCTCCCCTTGTTATGTTAACATCACTAGTTTTGAGCACCTTTTTTTGCACCTATTAGATTTGTTAATACAGTCTAATTTAAATGCTGCTTTTCCTAAAACAAACAGGCAGAATGTGAGGGTCTTGTTTAATGTAAAGTATCAACTAAGGACTGCAGCATCAGTTCTGTAATTTCATTTACTGATCTGTCTTGTTAAGAAGGCAGTTTTCTATATTTCACACATATAATAAACATTGACAATATTTGTCAAAAACTTGTTATTAAATGGCACAAAGAGAAAGAATTGGATTTCATAATAAAAAGAACACTCAAACAATCTTATTTAGAATGTATAGTCTTTTTTGCAGTTCCAATCTGCAGAGCTGTTTGAATGGTGATGAGTTCTGGTTACATGAGCAAGGTATTTCACTGACTGAATTGTTAATGTGCTTAATTTTCAGCAGGCTTTGCAGATGCATGGAGGCATATTGTGGGTTATAGCTGTGATCTTACGCATTTATGGCAGTTGCTAAAATGACATTTTAACATACTTTCTTGTTCCAAAACTCATTTTATATTCAAGTGTTAACTTCTCTCTCAGCATTAAGTTTTGTAAGACCACATTTATTTACAACCTGCTGTTGTTGTATAATGGCTAACACAATTTAAACTGAAGTCAGAAAACAGTAATTATGATGAAGAATAAACAATAGGTTTAATACAGTAATATTTCTACAAATTTCCCTCCCCTCATGTCCTAACAAGTATATGTGTGCGTGGTTTGCATGTGAGGGGTATAATGAGAGGTTATCAGTCCATTAGTTACAAGTATTTACCTACTTATTATAGTTTATGTTTTAAAAACTCAGTATGTTCATTGTGGGGCAAAAGACCGCGTGGTCTCACTATTTTCTTTCCACTCCTATCTGACACTTACTGTTTGTATTGCAAGATCATAATCTAAGACAGAACTTCATGAGTAGTTCACAGAGAACTGATAAAAGGTGAAAGCAAATACGTGATAGACTTGAGATTAAACCTTTAGGGCATTTCCATTTTCTTCGACGTGTTTGTATGCATCTGTGTGTGTAACTTGTCACATACATGTTCTATGAAAGATCTTCAGCTCATGTTTCGATCCAGTTGTATAGCGCTTTGCAATTCTGGATTAATGAAATATACTCCCTGCTTTGCAGCTGTAATTATTTACAGTGGAGTACTTGAATTACTCTGGTATTTTGGCAGAGAACATTTTTTTGCCTCAATTCTAATTCTGATATTAATATTTGTTTTAAGGTGGCTGAAGACAGAATGGCAAATGTGGCTTGGTGCCCAGGATACACAGGGGACAATAAAGTAGTTAGTTATGGTGCTGCTGGAGAACTTAATTTAGAAAAAGGAAGTCCAGAGATACCATCAATATTGTTTGACCTTTGAATGTCACTTCAGTTTTCAAGATGCATGCTTCTTGTTGAAGGAGGTTAAACAGCTGTGAACTACGTTTTGGCAATGTGTGGCATATGTATGATGCTGAAAAGCAGCAGTGCAACCAATGTCTTAAAGTTATGAGGATTAAACAGAAGGTGAAGTTTTTTCAGTCTTCAGGATGTATAGTCTCACAACTCGCAGATTTTAGGATGCTGGTTGTTTTTTTTTTTTTTCCCCCCAAATGTTTTCTGTTGCTATTGCCTTATGTCTGTAACTGTTCTCAGCTTTTAAGTTAGTGACTTAATCTCTCTTTAATGTAGTTTGTATAAATGAATATTATTAGTTTTTTATATTTTGAATATATTATCTTTGCACTGTACTTTTTATTATAAATCAATATTTAAACACAAAAGCTTTCAGAATAGTAAAATAGGCATATTAAAAATTATGTGGTACTATGTGAGTTCAATCAAGAGTCTGCATTAGAGTTGCAATTATTTTCAAAATAAATTTTTTTTCCTAAAAACTTAATTCAGAGAAACCAGGTTTTTCTTTAAAAAGGAAAAAAGGTCTTAGAAATATGATGAGGAATTTCGGGTTTGAGTTTAGTCTTTTATGGTATAGGTGGACTTGTATTTTATAATAGCTGTATGGTTTAATCCTGATATGGACCATATAATTATAGGCAAGTTGGGGGGGGGCACTCCTGCTTTTCTTTTGTTTTGGATTGTCTTTTAAAATAAATTTTCAGTGTACAGTAACTTCCATATAAGTATTGGTGTATATATATAACCCTGGCAGAGACAATTTCAGGAGCATGTTCCTGTCTAAGAGAAGATGCAAATAGATTTGACAAATAGATAGCAAGTATCTGGAATTTGAAGGAAGCAGCTGCTGTGTATGGATTAGCTATTAAGTAATTTGGTGGCTTATATACTGTGGAGGAAAAAAAATCCCAAACTCTTTGAAGACTCCAGTCCTAAATCTTCTACTGATCTGCCTGCCCTTGTAAGGATTTGGAAGGAGGATCAGAGCTCCTTCAAGTCTTTATGCCTCTCTGTGCAGGCATATAGTAGAGGGTTGTCTTAGATGTGCTCTGTTTCTGTGGGTGTGAGGGTACAAAGGATATTTTAGAGGTGACTTATTGTTGCATGAATAGGTATGCTCTTTGTGTGATAAGGGATGAAGATCGGTTGGAATACAATAAGAATCTAAAAATATTCTGTAATTATAAAACTACAAAATGAGCTGTTTACCATGCATCTGTTGTCTAAAATTAAAGTATTTAAAGACAACTATAAGGATGACAACTGACTATTCAAGTGGATTTCTTGCCTGACTTTCATTTTACTTTTTTGTCCACCAAAACGGTGCTATTGATGATCAGTCCCACATCCTACTGTTTCTGGCTTTCAGAGAGGCTTCAGCACCCATTTATTTACTAGCTGGATCTTACTGACAGAATGCTGTGGTGGTGGAAAGTCTATTAGTGAAAGGACCCTCTAATCACTAATTCCCTTATGGTCTCTTTAGACATCAGAATAGTTGGCCTCTGTCTTTCTGTTTGAGAATATGGCAATAGCTCAGATATCAGCAGTCTACAGCATGAAGTTTTCATGGACATGCTTATTTAGTGCCTGACACTTATCCTGATAGTATAATTTTCTGTTGTTAGGTTCCTGCTATGTTCTTCCTTTTCTTCATGGATTATGAAATTAGTTTTTATCTGGACTTGACATATTGACAGTAGGCATTTCTACTGTGAAAGTGGTTCTTTTTTGATCAGGAGGCTGAAGCTGGAGATCGGTCTTAGTTTGACTTTATAAAATGCCATGATCAACAAATGTAATCTGTATTCTATTTTACATGTAGTAATTTGTGTTTGCAGTTTTATTTGGTTGATACATAGTAGCTTCAGATGAAATATGCATATATATATTACAGGAAGTATTTTCTGCACTGTTAAGATTTAGTAGTTGAACTCCATATGGAGCTTCTCAATCAGCACTGACAATTAAAGGGAAATTAAAGAAGTAAGGGTTAAGAAACTGCTTGGAACTAACTGAGATTTTTGCGCTGGTTGAGATTCATGGGTGAAAGATATTTTGATGGAAGCCTTGTTATGGCATTATGTGTGATTAAATTATATAGTGCCATCCAAACTGTATTGCCTTCAATAACATCTCTGTAAATTACCTTTATGCTTTTTGCTCTTTGACTGAGTCTTTGGAGCGTGTGTATTTATATGTTTCTGTCTGTTCTCAAGGGCCCTTCTTTTATAATGAGGGTGCATCTCTCCCCACATGGTATTTAATATAGGTGTGATTCCAGACAAGATGCAGAAGGTTCATCTAATTTGCTCTATTTATTCTACTGCTGAAGATACTTATTTCCATTTTTTAAAATATCCTTCTGTGATTTCTTTATGGAGACCTAAAGATTTCAGTAAGCAAGTGTAATTAGAATTTCTTTCTGATTAAAACAGTGGTTTTCCTGTCAGTAGGAGACTTCATTCAACGCGAGTCTGTTTGGTGATTATTACATGGCAACATTCTGATGTTTTTATTTAACCTAGTTTGAATTTAGTTCTCATTGATCTGGTGTGTTACCCCGCTGGAGGCACTGGCTTTGGTCCTACAAAACTTTACTGCCTTGATGTCAAAAAGGCAATTTACGATGTTAATGTTGAGCGGCAGAAAAAATAGGGTGGGATTGTAAGGATAACTAGCAGGCCATCATCTTTCATGCATCCTTTCTGTAATTCGAAGAGGCTGAGGAATGAAGACCTCCTCCATCCTGCTGAGCTGTCACTGGGGCTTTGCCTTCTATTGAGTTGCTGGTATGTTTCATTAGGTGGTGAGCTGAGCAATACTCTGGCGCTCTATTCTTTGCAGTCTGAGTCACGTTAACATAACCTGTTTCCACCTGAGCTTTGAAGAAACTGAGAGACAGTTGGAAACCACAGGTATTCAACTTTTTCCTGGTCTCAATATACGTATAAAAGAAAAAGTTCTTCTGCCAATTTGTACTTGCTTTTTAAACTAATTTCAGTGGTCTAGTCATATAAAATAATGTGAAAGAAACAACGGTTCTTGAAATATTTCTACATTTGCTATCTTCTGGAATGCCTTTTATGTAATTCATGATCATAGGCTGGTTCATTTTGTAGGAGATGTGTAAAGTGCTACTAGTCAGAAGATGACTCTCAACAAAAGGATCATACAAGAATATATGCTGTAATTAAAGTGAAACATTCTACCTCTTACAACTAAAACCTTTCTTTTAATGATGAAATAAGCCTAGGAGATGAATGGACAAATACATGGCTGTGGTGTGTATTGGTGTTTATTATACATGCATAAGGAGTAAAGGTAATCTAAACAAATTAACATAAATGTGCTTGAAAAATACAGAAAATCCT
>NW_008824111.1:1089854-1107576 GCF_000699105.1 Pygoscelis adeliae | reverse complement strand
TGCTTAATGTAGACTTCTTGGAGATCTCAAGGATAGTGCTTGTTAAGGTCTGTGAAATTTCATTAGACCACTTAATTTAGCTGCCTGGTGCTAAATTGATGTGAGAAAGTATGCTCTTGATTTCATTTGAGTCGTTAATATAAAACTTTATAGTTCGGCATGTATTTTCCAGAATGCAAGAATTGTATTACAAAGTCCTGGGTATGTATGTCACAAAATCATCTGAAGAGTTTTGGAAGATTCTGTTTACGTTATTTTGGGTATCTGTTAAAAACATTGCAAAAAGTTGAAAAAAATTAATAAAATGGGAAGTGAGCTTTTAACAGAATGGTAATCCTTGTTCTATGTACAGACTGTATACTGTATTCTGTATTCTTACTGATAGGTCAGGCACAAACTAAAGATGTGGCTGATCAATTTGAGTGTAGTTGCATTAGAGTATTTCTTAATTCTGGGGAGTTGTATTTGTGATAAATTCTGATATTTGAAAATGTGTAAGTTCCAGAAGAGATTAAGTAAATTGCAGGCTTAACAGGCAAAAATAGGAAATAACAGAAAACTAAGAGAGAACCTTAAAACCTGGTTGTGGTTGTGTGTATGCTACCATTTATTAGGAATTAGGAACTGCCAATGTCGAAGGAAGGAGCTGGGACAGTGGTTCTTTAAGCAAACAAACGGAGGAAAGCACCCTGAGTCTGGATGACACTAGAACTCACGTTTCTGTTGTGCCAAGGTAGCTGCAGTGGTTTTAGTGTAATGGTGGGTGATTTCTTGAAAATGCTAGCACAGACAAGGCTTTTGAGATGTTAATTTGCTCTTATGCAAATTAACCTGTCAGTGGCACAGTGAATGTGGAAGACCCAACTCTTTTCCTAGAGTGGTTCCTATGGTTTCTGAGGTATGCTTTGTCAATTTGGAAGCTATGAATATTTATGATATACAAAAAAACTCATCTGTGTTGCAGTTTCTATAATTTTTATTTAATTTTACATTAAAAGATGTCATTTCTATCCATTGCGTAGGTAAATGGCTTCATCAGCAATCATTTTATGCATGCAAGAGCTGGCCTGATTTACAGAATGCTAAACACAGATGGGTTTGTTCCTAATGCTCTCTAGTAGTTACTGTAGGAAATAGTGCACAGTATATGCCTAATACATTATTTACTGAAGATAAATGCCAGACATGATTATGGTAAATTAAACCTTTTGAATTATTTATGAGAGTCAGTGCTAAATGTTTTTCTCCTACTTGTGTTACTATAAAAGCTGTTATATAATTGTTGGTAAACACTTTTTTGATAATTATTCAAGATACAGGAAATAAAATGTTTGGTTAAGTGAATCTGTTATTCACTTAGAGCCATCTGGGTTTTTTTAAGCATATTTCAACATTTATCTCTGCTTTCTGAGGTAAAAAAATTAGTGTGTTATTAGATAACATTCCTCATAGTCCTGTCATCACCTAGATGGAGAAACTGAAGAGCAGAGTGCCGGATGGAAAAACCTTTTGTATTTGACTTTTTGGGTTTGGGTGGTTTTTTTGGTGTTTTGGGTTTTTTGGGGGTTGTTGGGTGTTTTTTTTTGTTTGTTTTTGTTTTTTTAACCATCACACCTTCTAATATTTCCATAACGCATGTGTGGAAATATTTTCTGTGTATGCATGGCTATTCTTCATTGAGTGGGTTTGTGGCTAAAGTTTGGTACTTTAGCTGGTGCCCTGACTTGCACAATGATTGTCTTCATTTCCATTGAAATACTTGAGTTTTTGAGGAAAACAGGTCTGTGTAGTATTGGCATAATATTTTGTATGTTCCAGTCTCTAGCTGCCTCATTGGTTTCCAGTAAAATAACAAATAAAAATTCCAATCGTGAATTAAGCATTCTATACAAGGTATTCCTTCTCCAGCCATTTTAACGTTTGTGGATTTTTTTTTTCTTTTTCTAATTATATTTTGAAATTGAAATTCCAAGATGCCACCATTCCCAAAGGCCAAATGAACATAATCTATTTGCTGGCAGACTGGCTTTTGGCAGCAAGGAACATGCTGACAATGGGGGCATATACACCTTTTGTCAGTTTTTATTTAGCATGCAAAATATATTTCCCATGCTGTGAGAGTACTTCTGCATCAATTTCAAAGCTACGCTGGCAATTATGTGTTAAAGTCTCATTCTGCATTTTTCACGGAGAGCATACCCCCTTATTTATTCAAACTGAAGCATCTTTAAAGCTCTACACGACCATTCATATTTATTTTGATACGTTTTCCATATTACTCTTTTCACTCAGTTTGGGATAGCAAAGCTCACTTGTTTGTAGTTGTTCAGGCATCACGTTTGAATCTGCTGTAACACATTGCAGTGCTGAGATGCAGACATGACATGCGGCTTTAGGAGAAGTAATTCCAGGAAAATTCTCTCCATACTTAGTTGAACAAGGTATTTTGTAAAGCACACAAAAAGAGGTATGAATGGAGAAATGCTGTAAGCATTTTTAAGACTGTTTTGTAATATTCGCCCAGCTCACGTTCACCATGTTTGAGTGATGTCTAGAAGAAAAAAAAAAAAAAAAGAATTGGTGGAGGGTGGAAAAAGTTTAGTTAGAAAATTTTAAGGATAATACACGTCTGCTACCAGATATTTATGATCAGTCTTTCCTGCCAAATTAAGAATAAGACAACTTTCTTATCAGCTAGGCTGTTTTGGAAGGCTCTTACTGTTTCTTCTTTCAGTTGATTAACTTTCTTTTTTTCCCTTCTTTTGCTTTTTCTTGCTGAATTCAGGAAAATGTTTGAAAACCCTTTTGGGTATCCTTTTTCTGACAAGTATTTTTGGAAGGGTTTTATTTTTTCATATTTATCAAGCATTATGAAAACTGGTGGTTTTTCTGGAAAGTTTTTTCTTTAGTTCTGTGAAAGACGAATATACAATTCCGGTTCAGATGCAAGCTATATATGTATTTCAGGAAAGCTTTTGTAAGTAATGTTAATATATGCATTTTATTCAATTAAAGTGGTAGAGGGCTAAATGCTTAGCACTTAAATCTGCCAGGAAAAATGGAAAAGAACAGCCTTATCTTAAAATTGAATTAATTTAAATTAAGTTTCTGCATAGGTCCAAAGTCTGGTTTTCTAACCCTTTAAACTGAAAAGTTAAATGAAGCAGCCATAGTATGTTTGGTGTATAATAGTCTAATTCCTGTATGCACACTTGTTCACACAGTGGTGTTTTATTACTCTAAGGATGAGTCAAGAGGAGCTAGTTGAATACATGCTGAGCAATGATTTATGTTTCTCCCTTACCCATTTACCAAAAGAATAAGAGAAGAACAGATAATGATTTGTCCATACGTATTCACATCACTTGGCCTATTCAAATTTTTTCATTCCCTGTGATCTTTTCATAAATGCAGGAACTTGGCTGGCTTGAATTTCAGATGTAATTAAAAAGAATAGTTATGAAACCTGAACTAATATACAATAGAGAACAAAATACCTGCTGGACTATAGAAAGCATTTCATATCGATCCTGAAAAGCAAATTCAGCCAGCCAGGGTTAAAAGTTGGTGCTAGCGAGGTGGTAATCAGTGTTAGTCAGTATGAAAATGAATATACTCTCATGGATACTATGCTGGATTTCAGTTTCAAATGGTGTGATGGCCTATTTATCATCGCTTATACTACTTGTTTAGGTATCACAGTATAAAGATTTTGTGCCAGTCATTAGTGTTTACAGCACTGTATTTAAGCCCATTTTTGGAGCTTGATTACAGAGGAAAGAAGTGGTGGAGCAGTGCTTTAGAGGACACTAGTTATCTTTTTCCTAACTAGTCAGTCATTCTGTTCATGCAATTTATTAAGTTCTTTTTTCAAAGTACATTCGTAACTGGGGGGGGAGGGGGAGTGGTGAAGTAGGTGTTAGCTTTATAAATTTTCAATGATGACCTTTGAGGTAGGTGTATTAAAATGTTGCTGTAGTATAAAAAATGCTATATAGTATAAAAAAAATAGTACAAATAATAAATGTTAAATAAAATACCATTGCCACAAGTTTCTCTGAATTTCATGTCAGATGTGCTTAATTTACTGGGAAAATGAAAAACAAGGGCGTGGGGGTGTTTACTTTTCTCAGTTTGTGGCCTTTCTCCTTTGGAAATCGTAACAGTCAAGTAAGATAGTATTGTGCATCCTCATCAGTAAAAGTCACTGTGGCTATAATTTCAGTAATAGTTTTTTAAAAGCTATGAATTCAAATGACTTCTAGATCTTCACTCAGCTGCAGGAAAAAAGCTAAAAAAAAATTGTTGTAAATTAAATATTCTGAGTGTAAATCAGTTTTGTATCCATACTCTATTTCAAGGGAATTAGTTACATTTCACACTTATTAGAATTTGTATTTTGTCAAGAAAATGATTTTAGAAAGTGTCCCTATTTATCCTGTTTAAATTTGATCCTGTGAAGAAAAGGTAACTTCTAGTCTTGAATTTTTTAAAAATTTTTTCCCCTTTGAGTTCTATCAAATAGAATTAAACATGGCACCTCTGTTTTCTCCTAATCCGGGGCAGCCTGCAGTTTTCTGATAAACAATTAGTGTAATGATTTATCTAGGGGGAAAACTAAAATGTTTAGAAGGTACCTTATCTGTAAAATTATTTTAAAACTAAATGGTGAAGTAATGGACCCAGGGGGCATGGTGATTTAAAACAGCACCAAGTAATAATTACAGTAAGGTTTGTAAACTAAACAACCATCAATATTTACAGGTTCAGACAAATGGTGATTTATCGTGCATGGTTAATTTGTGCTTTAACAGAAGCCCAGTTGCAAAGACAAACAGTAACTGCATGCGCTGTTTGTTTGAAATAGGACAAATGAGATTTTTGTGGCTGAAAATAACAGAACCATCTGCAAGTGGTGCGATATGTTCAGTCTCTTGCCTTTCTGTTAAAAAACAAACAAACAAAACTACACACCAGAAAACAAAAAATAAAACAAAAGCCAATCAACCAAAAAACCGACCCCCCCAAAACACCAACACCCAGGAACTGCGTGCAGTGAGATACTGAGGATCACTTATGAGATGCTGATTATGCTCAACTTAAAAAGGTGTTGAAGGCACCCAGCATGATGTGTGTTTGGAAATGTACATATTAATGCCTAGCAATGAAAATAAAAGTATTTTAAATGGAAAAAACCATCATAGCTTAGTGGTATGGTATTCACTCGGTATTACACTTATGCCTACCAACAAAATCGGTGCCTGCTCCGCCGCGGCCCGCCCCCCCCCCCCAAGAGTACATCAATAATGCATTTAAAATTCCTTACTGGTAATTTTATCATTGGTAGCAGTTTACTGTGCTTTAATGGAAGTGTTGATAAGAGTCTGTCTGGAGACGATAACAGCCTTTTTCCTTTTCTGTTCCCATGGCCATAATCACAGATGTGTTTGTTTACTTGCGTTGCTCAAGGAATCTTAACTGAATTACGGGGATGGCTGTGACATGCTCCTGCAGCCGAGGAGTGGGTCTCGTCCGCATCCCAAATATAGCTGCGATTTAACCAACTCCCATATTCCCTATGTCTTGGTGACTGTAGGAAATAAGACTAAGTTCTTGATGTTCCCCAAATCCTAGGAAAAAATGGCTTTAGAAGCATCCTATTGTAACAATGAACAGAAGTGATTAGGAGATGAACGGGGGCTAGGTACTTTCAAAAAAAGAACTTTTCCAGGGGTATATTGCCTATAGAGTGGCACAAAGCTAACATTATGAAAGAAGCTGCATTATTTCGCTATGTATTTAATTTCTTCCTAACACTGTGATTTCCACCCTTGGTAGATGACTGGCTCAGGCAGATATCCTACAGTGTCACCAAAACACCAAGTATCTTTCTGCTGTCTCCGGGCGTGGGTTGCCACTGTCCGCTGTAAAGGCGGAATCTGAGGGCTGCTGGAAGGGCAGGCAGCAGAGGCTCTTTGTTTCCCTGGTGCTCCATTCATAATTTCCAAAGAAAGGAATGAGCTTCTTACTTCACTTGAAGTCCGTGCGGCTAAACCCTTTCTTTGGCAGATCAGATCCTTCCTTGGGAAACAAATGACCTGCTTCTGCCTTTGTTGTATTTAGTAGAAAAGGCATTTAAGCAGGAGATGAGTTAGGCACCTAGTTCTGCTTCTGAATACTGGCTGGGGACTCGCTTCTGCTATCTCTTGCAGGAAAAAAATTGTTCTGAATTTTTTTATTACTTTGAGTCCTTAATGCCTCAACTTTCTAAACAAGTGTTACTGGTTACTTGACACTGTCTGTTTCACTCTGACAAGTCCTAAATTTTCCAGATCTATCTGATATCAATGTAGTATTATTCAAGCAAAAGTTTGTAACTAGCATCAAGTAGCATAACCTAACACTTTCTACGAAAGTCATCTTTCCTGTGTTTTATGCAGGTGACCAAAGCTCAGATACTGAGTAACTTTATGAAGGCAAGTATCTATTCTCCATGTGGTTTGAATGCTGATACTGCACTTAAAGTTGCTCTTGCCACACTCAGTAACAAAATTCTTTGATTTCAATAGTTTCATTCCAAAAAGAAAAACATATTATGTTAAGTGAGGAAACTTATGTTCAGCAACGATTCCAGTACTGTTAGAAAAATAGCAAACTTAAAATCTTTAGATAATTTTCAATCCTTTTCTAACTTGCAACTGTTCAATTAGTAGGTGGATTTTAATTTGAAACATTATTATAGTGGAGAATGACCAACAATATTTTGTAATGGCTTTTGGCAATTATGTATTAGAATAATTCCAATATTTTACATTTATAAAACGTAGTTTTTTAAAATTTGGGGCTGTACTTTTCCTGTAACATGCTGTTCTGATTGCAGTGAGATATTTGAAAGAATATGGACAAACAACCCTTTCTGATGAGTAAGTTGAAAACATAACAGACTTCTGGTTTCTCCCATAGAATGCAGACTATAATCTCCTTTTTCAAAACTACTTTTATTTCTTCATCTGAGTAGATGCATAGATAATAGAGAAATTCTAAAGGAGATAAATAATTGCAATTATAGACCCTGGAATATTATCATTAAATTGACAGATAAAAGACTATTAATGACTATAAGGGTTGCCTTGCATGCAGTGCTAGATTAAACTGAGATTGCTAAATGTTTATTGCCCCCCTGCCCTTAGCTTTCCTTAGAAATTGCAGCTTCTGCAAGATGGTAGAGAAGAAATGGAGTAACACCTAATATCCTCTGGCAGCTTGATGATATACAGCCTGTATTAAAATCCTGAGCTATAAGTTGCGGCATTGAAGAGTATTTAAATGTTTTGTCCAGCATCCCTTTAGTGGAACTGAGTTGGACAGCTGGAAGCAAGAATCACTTCAATCCTTTCTCTTCTTTGAAGTCTTGTTTGCAGTGCCAGTCTAAATGAATGTTGTGTTTGGATGATAGTATGGAGGCATCGTCTGTTCAAGGTTGTTCTCTTGCAGAAACCCGAGAACCCAGCAGAACTGAGGGTAGCCTGGCTTTAACTGTACTAAGTCAGCGTTTCATGACTGTTGTCTTTTAGCTGCTTTCAGTATATTTTGTAGGGTGACAAAGGTTGCCTTTGGTTGTTTTTAAGGCCTGAATTGTTTTTGGCTATATCAGAATATAAAGTGTATGTCGATGAAATAATTGCATATATCTTGATTAACTACATTTAGTGTGTCTAGGGTTCTAGTGTAAGCAAAACTTTAGACGTATTCTGAATCATTGCTGCTTTAAATGAGAGGAAAATTGGGACTGCTGTGTATTAAATTCTGTTCTGCAGTCATGGAAATGCACAATTTTCTGAACGTAAACAGTCCTATTGGCCCCAGCGGAAATGTTTAAAAGGGTTAGTGACTAAACTGATTAAGAGCTGACTGATGTAACTGTAAGGCTACAGTCACCATAAAGCTCTGTTTTTGGTGCCAGAAAAGCTAGTGGCAAGCACTGTCAGCTCTTATAAAAGCATCTGTATTCTATGAATCCTAACCAATTACAATATAAAATAAGTCCTGAAATAGCCTAAACCCCAAGATCTAAGATCTCTGAAAAAATAATCATACTATAAACATAGGGCTCACTCCGAAGAGATGCATCAAATACTCTCTAGCTCAATATAGATGAGAATATATGTGGAAAACATGCAGGCATGATCATGAGGAATAGCAACATCAAATAACAAGAGACAAGACCTTTCCTATTATGTCTTGAATTGATTTCAACAAAATGAGCCTATTACAGAATTGCCTTTGGTCTTTATTAATTGTGTGTTGTATTTCCTATGTAAATACGGAAATGCAAAAAGTAGAAAAAGAAAAACCAGTATATAAACTGGATCTTGTTAGAAAGATCCATCTCAGACTTCCTAGCTTTCCCCAGGATGCTCAGCTTTTAATAACTGGTCAGCGGCCCCTGTGTGAAATTTGCTCTACCTGAAGTTACAGTATAATGCCAGACAGAACCCGGTCCCAGTGCCTGTGCCAGTAGGTAGTCCTGTATCTTGAACATTAGACAACTCTTTGATGTGTCATTGTGGAACAGTTTGAAACCTGCAGAAAGAAGCTGCTGGTGATAAAACATTAACTGCATGGAGGCATGTAAGACAGTGGATGGATGAGATACGCTATAAAGTCCATGTAAAATGTATGTTCAAATTGAAACACAACTCTTTAATAATTTTTTAACTTTTTTCTAAAATATTACCAGTGTAATGGAATGGTATCATTTGAAGAATTTTTAAATTATGCTTGCTATTTTTAGCAATGTGCAGTGTTTCCCTTAATCCGTTTTAATAGGATTTACAATCCTTTTTTTTGATCAGAAGCTTCAAGCCTTTCTGAATCTCCACTAAAGCTACAATTGTAGTAAAGCCAAAAGGGTTGTATGAATTTGGCTCGCGGTCTCTTGATGCAATTTATGTACATTCCTACCAAGGGAAATATCCCAACACAATATTTCTAGTATGGATCACACTTTTTGTAAATAAGTGGTCTTTTGTAATGGTTTATAGTTAACTAAATTTCTATCTATTTATGTATTATTTCATCAGAGAGTTTTTTGTTTAAGATAACATTTTTGAGATTCATAAATATATTAAAATTCATTTCCAGGACTAAAACGTCAAAACTGGGTCCTGTTCACAGCATTTTACATTGAGTCTCACACATAATGAAGCGGTGCCTCACAATAGGGTATGCTGCTTTTGCCAAATATTTTCTTTAACAATTAGCTTCATTTTAATCTTCATAATCAGGTGTGAGCATACAGTCCCCTTTCAAGCAGGCTGACTGGACTGCATCCAGGATCCTCCCATCGGTGAAATCAGATGCAATTGGACCAATTTAGAAAGAAGTCATTGATGCATCTGTCCTGATGATCAGGTTTGATCACAGTACATAAATTTTCAATAGCAATATAAACATATTAGCAAAAATGTGCTCTCAATATGATGTAAAAGTACCCTAACCACCCGGTTATATAACCTGTCCTCAATTCATTCCTTTTTACAAAGTTTGATTGGGGTAGAAAGTAGCTTTTTAAAAAATTCCTTAAAACAGATACTTGAAAAATTCGACCAGAATCAGATTGAAAAGCTTGCTATTATAATTATGAAGAGAAATCAGATAATTAATGCATGGAAAGTCTAGAGGTCGTAAAATTAGCATTGTGTGAAACTTCACACCTTTTGACCACATAAAATTCTGCTCTTTCTTTTATTTCAGGCAAATTTTAAAAGTTACTTTAAAACTATAAAATCACTTCTAGGTTCCTTCCATATAATAACCCTGAGACATCCTACAAAGCATGGAAGCAATGCCAATTGATACAGAGTGCAATGGGCAGGAAAAATTGTCTATCAAATGCTCTGCTTCTCGGAATACGGAGGGGGAAAAAAATCCTTCTGAAATCTTGGATCAGTCCTCTGCAGATGCTTGGTGAGAAAATGAGCCTTGTATCCTTATAAGAGACTCACGGATCCCAGTTAACACATGAGAGTCAGGCCTAGGGTGGTGCGAATGCCCTGAGAATGTCCAGTTTTCAAGCCTAAATGTTTATATCCTATCAAATGGCGTTAGCAACATCTCACCTATTTCAAGTTGCTGTGGTTACACCGAGCATGGTTCAGTTTGTAAGCCTATCCATTGCAATAGGTCTCATTGAGATTGTTCAGGCTAATGGTAAGAAGTAGTTGGAGGCAAGACGCTGAAGCATGTGGTCCCTGAACTCCAGAGTTAAATTGTGGGTGGAGAGCTTCACTGGCTGGTGTCTTTGAGGAGAATGTTTGTGATATTGGCATGTTAGAGGAGGAGAGGAAAGAGCATGTTCTGAAAGAAACCTTAGAAGACTGATTCTGTCTGATGTTTGGAGAAGGTACCAAGGAGTGGTCAGCAAGGATAACAATTTCTGTTGGTTGACTCTTTCTGTGCTCAAAGAAAGGATTTTGCACCTCCTTTGCTCACAAAGAGAATTATATTTAAGATACCTGACTTGACCTGACTTTCCCATGTGGGAAAAATAAGTGTTCTTTTCCTGAAATATTGGGAGTGTGTCTTTGGCCCTTCATCCATATAGGACACCCTGGGGCTAAATGGTAGGTCCTGTAGAGCTTTGCACAGGGGATGCTGGAGTTATGTTTAGAATCTTGAATAACGTTCTCTTTGTATGCTGATTTCTCCTCATACCCTTACATATTTTTACCCTGTTGTACCTGAGATAAATACAAAGTGCATCGCAACCAAACTTTCATCGTTAGCTGATTAAAATTTTTGATAGACTTCATAACAAAAACCTAAGTTGCTCATTGACTTCAGAACAGCAAAAGCAGAGGATTTTATTATGACTACCTGCTTCCTCTGAAATGCCCTGAGTAGCAGAGACAGAGGCCTTGAAACAGCAAGTAGTGCGAGAAAAGGATATGGTAACTACCGTGGTGGTGTGTGTGTTTTTTTTTTTTTTTAAACTACTTTCTGCTATTATTATCCGCATATCCTTGGGCCCAAAAAGCACTGAGATGAATGTCATTAAAGACAGTGTATTCCCGACTGTGCCAAGCACAATATTCTAGAAATTCTTCCTGTGCATTTGGAAAAGTGTTTCGACTGGTATTGGATCTTTTTGCAGAAAGGATCAACCAGAGGAGTGAGCGGGGAAAACACTTTGGAAAAAAGACTGTAAACTGAGATGAATACATATTTTCCCAAGAATTTTGTAATAAATACAAGGTTATTACAATAACTCAAATAGAAAAGGTTTTAGTGTCTAGTCTGAAATAGGGCTCTAGTCTATCCCCCTCACCTTATTTATCCCTTTTAGGGGAAAAGTAAATAGGTTATTGCTGGAAGAGGTTTTCTGGAATCTGAAATCTGCCAAGCAGATTCTTGTATTGCAGGTCACTGCAATGAGAAATTCTCTGTAGCCTCTGTCATATTCACTAATGCGCTCTCGCCACATGAACGCTACTGTGTATGCTAGATATTTTCTTAGTTTAAGCTGTGTGTTCCATGGTTGCCAGGATTCTGATACAAATGAATTTTATTGCATATTTAGATAATTTCAGTGACAGTATATTGTGAGGGTGCTTTAAAATGTCCTCCTAGTTGTCTGTAAGAGAGACTACAAATGTATGGCCTTGTTAAGCACATGTTAGTTGAGAATAACCTGTGTGAGAGAATAACCTGGCATCATACTGTCTCAAGAGACTTCTCTTTTTGTAAAGGAAGGAGTTCTAGACTATCACTGTACTAAAATTTCTGGTTTTTACATTTATAATAATGTGTATCAATTACTTTTTAATGTGCAATTTATCCACTCTGTAGAATTCTATAATCAAACGATTTAATTTGCCATCTTTAAAAATCATAAATTGAGTAATCGCAGAATATAAACCAGTGTTGAATTGGATAAACTTGGTTTAAAAGGTCTATCTCTATTTCATACTGCTCATGATTACTGAGAAGCATTTAAGAACTTAAAAAGGTAAGTGCCGAGAAATCCCAAATTCTGAAACAATAGAATTGCAGTCAAGGAACTGCCCATCCCCACCCCCAACCCAGAGCCAGAATAAACCTGCATAAATGGGATTGTGTGATTCTATTGGGAAGGCAATTAATCCCTTGAGAGAGAGAGATCTATTAATATGCAAATGAAGTTCATGACATGGTCAGCGTATTTTAAAGGGTTGCGTGTCACTAGCAGACATTTCCATTGGAACAAAGCAATTTTCAAGAATTTGCAGGAAAATGAAGTTCTGAGAAAAGGAGTTTTATTAAGTAGAAGATGATACTTTCAGAAGTGCCCATTTGCTGCTTGTTTCAGACTGTAAGCTGTAGCAATGTAAGCATTAAAGCACCATGCGCTCCTGGCGCGAGTGCTGTCAGACTGAAATAACTTGTTCCTCTGGACATTTTGGCACCAAGGCATTGAATCTTAAACTTTTTCTCCACGTGTCATTTTTCAGTCTCGCACAGCCAGAGAACCGTTGAGTAAAAGGCACAGACCATGCACTTTTTTTAAGGCTTAGTGCATTTCTAGTTAGCTGTCGGAAGGAGGCGTACAGATACGTTTGGGCGGAGGTGGTCAAGGTATATGCAGTCTGTGTGAGAGACAGGGCAGGCAGCTGCTGAGGGTTTTGGCTAGCATTCGCTTTACCTCATCCCTCTGCTCTCTTCTGTCCTCTCTGTGCTTTCCTCTGCCCTGGGCTTCTCTAGCTCCTTCTAGATGATTCCTGCCCCAGCCACCCACTCTTTAGCTGCCTTTGCTGCTCCACTCGCAGTGGCTCCTTGGCAGAGTGCCTTTCGTCTGCATCGCATGTCCTGCCCCCTATTTTGATGCAGTGATCTGAGGTAAACACCCCTCCTCCCCCAAAGAAAGATGTGAGCCAGAACAGGGGCATCAATAGCTTCTGAAGAATCTTTGACCCCCCCAACTCCTGATAACACTGACGTTCCCAAGTCAGTCGGATGTGCTCCGAAATCACCAAGACATCATACTTTTATCTAGATTGTTATGATGGGACTCTGACATGTATTCTGATGGCTTAATCTTCCCCTTATGAATTCCACTGAAGGATTTGTAAACTACAGAAGTGTGGCCTCCTCTCAGCAGCGTCTCTGGTTAAGCTGCAGACTACCAGCTCTTTGCTGAGACCATCTCACGCCTCCGCTCAACCACTCACTACCTCTTGAGCTGCTTACCCCAAGGAGCAATTTCCCTTCGCCTCCCCGGTCTCTCTTCTGGCTGTTAGCAGGTTACGCCAGACTCAGTTGTTCTTTTTGTAAATGAACATTGCACACAGCCTGTGAGCCAGCCTACTCAAAGCACACTGCCTGTCACAGCGGTAAACACTGGCCCTTGACAAGGAAATGATGCCGATATGCATTGCTGGGTGGAGAGTGTTGGTTGGAGAGGCTGGAATTTAGAGGCAAACTCAGAGTGCGCAAGGGGAGTGCTGAACTGCAAATCTCTTGTCCTCTGCAGACTCTTTGAGGAAGCGTTGAAAATTATTTTGAAGTGCTGGATCTTGTACTACTGACCAAGAGTCAGGCCAGATCCTGTCTTGCCCAGAAAAATTTTCATGGGTAGACTGGGACTTCGATGGATAAGCACACACAGGGACTCCAAGGATGGAAGAAAATTGTCTGAGATGTCAGTACTCATTTAAAAGCTTTTGACCTACTTAAAAAAAATCTGTATGAAAGCAAACACGTAGTTGTGGCGTAAATTATATTTTGTTTCCTTTGTAAATTTGTTTTATATTTATGGCTCAAAAACACTTCCTGAAAAGCAAGGGAGAAACGTACTGTATACATTTGAAGAGGTATGAAAGATATTACTTTTGTAAAGAAAATCCCAGAGCTTCCAGGAAGCATGGTAAAGTGGGGAGCAATAGAGTATGAAGGATTTTAAGTTAAGAGATTAAAGAAAATAGCCCTTCCGTGGTGTGATAGAGAAATTGTTATGCCCGTAATGAAACACTTGTTTTCAGTAGCACTGGAAGAAACTCAGTACCTTTTACATTCTCCGCATAAAATGTCAAGAGACTGGGAGTGAACTGTTGAGATTGTGCAAATTAGCATAGGAAAATAGTTTGTCAGCCTAATTTTATGGCTATAGTAATTAGGTTAATATTTTTGTGATAGACTGTAGCCTACATTGAAGACTAAGAGAGAAAAGACACCAATACTTAAAATCTCTCTCTAGTTTCTGAACAGCAGCAAAACTGACTTTTTACTGTGAAAATAAGGAAGGTGCTGAGTAACTATTGGGTATCCAGAAGTGTTTGGTCCAGTACGATGGTCTATGAATTTGTGTAAAACGTAAAGGGTAGTGGGGTAATTTTTACCAGTGGCTTACAAAAACCTGGGGTGTGACTTAATGTACTGAATGTGCTTATTTCTGAGGTAAGACTTGAGGATTTGAAAATAAATGTTAAAAGTTGGAGAGTCTTTGAAATGCTTTTCATAAAAATCCATTTTTAAAACAGTGCACAACTAATATAAAAGGTTTGATTTTTCTTTCCCTTAAAAGAACACTTGCCTCTAGTTTTTCTTTGCCTTGCTGTATAAGTCATATTTTGATATGAAATGACAATTTTGTAGCATAACATAGTTCAATAATATTCAGCCATATGTAGTTGTTGAATATTACTTATTTAATATGTTATTTGGTGAACATTGACACTATTCCTATGCTTTATAAAAGAAGCAGAGGTATTTTAGTATATCAAACAATGAAAATGTAAGAAGGAAGAAAAAGTCATTTGAATTATAATGAAGTGGTATAAAATTCACAGTACATTAGTTTTCATCTGTGGGATCTTATAATGAGTATTATTCTGCCAGGCTAAAAATTAATGTTGTGAGTAACTCCCCTCAAGTGCTTTGTGATGTTTCATATCTTTTCACTGTGTTAACCGTCATAGGGTTTGACCCTGAGTTCCCAAATGTATCTCATTAATGCAGAGGTTTTTCTTTAGTTTAAATAATAAAATCACTGATTGTCTCTGTCAGGTTCAGTGGGATGGAAATCTGTAAACCTCTAGTTTTTTTACAGAAGTACCCTGAGAGCATCAATACTTGCCAAAGCAACTTTATTGACATTTCCTGTGGTACTGTACAAGTATGAAATTTTAAAGTTGCATTTTCTGCAGTTCTGCTGGTATAGAGCTATTTCACAGAACTGGGAGACAGCATCCAGAAACTAGGTCACTGTCAGTTTGGATGTTGAGCATTGGATTTGAAGAGCACAAAGCCACTTTTCGGTCATCTTTACATTCTCAGATTAGTTGTGCATGTTGTCTTTTGAAATCAGAGATTCAACCCATTTACCTTCATACAGGTTGTAGAAAGTTCTTTCTGTGAAAGTCACATTAAATTGTGGAAGATTATCTCAGTGGGTGGAATCAAAACACTAAGCATTTCTTTTTCAAACCAAAGATGCAAAGGCAAGTCTTTTAGGGGTGTATTTTCTTAAGAGGTTTATAGGAGCACATAGGACGCAGCTTTCACTTTTATTCACAGTAATTTTCAGCTGTTGGAATTAGTGTTTGGTTTTTTGAGGTTCTGTTAATGATTCAGATCTACATCTGGAGTTATAAAATGTTGCTGCATCCATAGAAATGTTTCCTTGATGCAAAACATTAGAACTAGAATAGAATAGAAATAAAATAGCAATTAAATATAATAATTTTGCATACAATGCATCATTACAATTGCAGAATTGCACATTTGAAACCTTAGTTTGTGAGATTGTGAGACCATACTGTGCACTAAAAGTCACTGTGATCTCATGAAGAAACAGTTAGACAGTTAAGCTTACATCATAAAGTGTTTGTATACGCAAGCTCAAATGCTTTTGCAACTGTAAATCACACTTTTCTTAGTTTACAAGTGCTGAAGTTTGTCAGCTAAATTGTTTTTTTTTTTTAGTGTAGCTTGTTCATTTGTTATTTCTCTGAGGGGTTTGGTTTTTGCTCATTTTTAAAGATAAAGCCTCAAACAGATTCTTGTGTTTCCAGTTGTAAACATCCTTTGTAATGGGTGGATCTAAACGGCTGCTTCGGTTGCGAGTACTTAATCTTTAGGACTGATGGTAGTGGCCCGTGGCTTGAGAAGATGATCAGCCTAGAAAAACAGATGGACAGGGATGCCACCTGGGGCATTAAGCTGCTGTGGTCCTGTGCTGCTTCTACTGTGCGACTCTACCCTCAGGTCTCTGTCTGCCTGTCCTGGTTTCGGCAGGGATAGAGTTAATTTCCTTCCTAGTAGCTGGTACAGTGCTGTGTTTTGGATTTAGGGTGAGAACAATGTTGATAATGCACCGATGTTTTAGTTGTTGCTAGGTAGTGTTTACACTAGTCAAGGACTTTTCAGCTTCCCATGCTCTACTGACAGAGCAGGCTGGAGGGGCACAAGAAGCTGGGAGGGGGCACAGCCAGGGCAGCTGACCCAAACTGGCCAAAGGGATATTCCATACCATGGGACATCGTGCTCAGCATATAAAGCTGGGGGAAGAAGAGGGAAGAGGGGGACGTTTGGAGTGATGGTGTTTGTCTTCCCAAGTAACCGTTACTCGTGATGGAGCCCTGCTTTCCTGGAGATGGCTGAACACCTGCCTGCCCATGGGAAGGAGTGAATGAAGTCCTTGTTTTGCTTTGCTTGTGTGCGCGGCTTTTGCTTTACCTATTAAACTGTTTTTATCTCAACCCATGAGTTTTCTCACTTTTACCCTTCCTATTCTCTCCCCCATCCCGCTGCGGGGGGAGTGAGCGAGCGGCTGCGTGGGGCTTAGCTGCTGGCTGAGGTTAAACCACGACACTGCGCTTCTTGCAGCTGCCCTAGTGTCCCTCCCAGGTGTTTCCAACCCCTTTGTGGTAGTGCTGTTGGTGGTGATCTTAGTAGCTACTACCTAAGAAATCTGGTTTTCATCTTCCAGTGTTAACTTTGGCAAGGTGACAGGGTAAAATGCTTCTGACAAATCCAAGCAAGAGAAAGGAGAAGCTCTTCCCATATTACTAACAACACGTAGTATCTCAGTGAAAACTAGCACAACACTGTAGACTGTTTTCTCCTCCTTGGAGAATATCAACAGCTTTTGTAGCAAACAGTAGCAGTTCTAATAGGAAAGATCAGCAGAGTTTTTCATTTAGGCAAACTAAACATAGGGGTTGCTGTCTTTTCCTCCTACAGAGCTGGATTTTTGTTTCCTCTTTGTACCCAGGAGATTATGAATTCAGTAGTGGGATGGTGTCCTAGAAATGCAAAGCATTTAATTCTTGCATTTTCAGAATGTTTTGGAAAAGTCAAAATTAAACCTTTGAACTGTGTCTCCAGACTCCACTTCTGTTTCAGAATTGACATCTGTATTTCCTTTTCAAAATGAAAGGACAAGAAGGAGATAACTCATCTTGACCCAAGCTGAAGTAATTTATTTAGCCGCTGAACTGAGAAGTCTATTGTTTGTATAACTTCCGTAATGCAAATAACAATACTGGCAACAAATCTGAGCTAGAATGAAAATCATAAACATTTCATACTGTGTATGTTTTATTGAATTATTTTAACATGTTTGTTTTAGAGCATCTCAGAGTTCGGTTGTGTACAGTTACATATGGGCAATGAAAAGACAATTCTAGCCCCAGAAGTCTGCAGTCTAAAAATAACAAGAGAGAGAACAGCTGGACATGCTGTG
>NW_008824111.1:1085266-1089814 GCF_000699105.1 Pygoscelis adeliae | reverse complement strand
ATAAGCGGTGGTCACAGCACACCAGCTGTCTCACCAACATGAAGCAAAGCTTAAAGTGGATTAGATATTCATGAGTTTAGCTTCTCTGCTTTACTGTCCTAAAGCTTACAAGTGAATTTATTACTTGTCAGATGGGTAAATGAGAAATTATTAGTGGCTGAAATGAGAATGTATCTTGACAACGTGGTTGAGAAGAGTCCGAAGATAAGAGGATGACAATAAACAAAACTGTTTATGTGTCTTTAGAAGAAGCGAGATTCATCGAACTAGCTGAGTTAATCAACATTTATATGTGCTTATAGTAACACACGTGGTAAAAACTGGAATTGGAGAGACTTATTGTAGTAAATGTAATGGAACAGCTTATTTAACATAATGCTCTGGGTATGGAAGGAGAAAAAATAATTTGCAGGCAAAGCTTTGCTGTCATGCATGGTATGCTGCAGTTCGCAGCATAATGCTTATAGGTGCCTAGGTTGGCCATGTCCTATACTATTGATGTTGGAAAAAAGTATATTTGTCTGTGTCAGATGAAGGCTAAATTTAGTTCTGAATTAGTCTAATTCTGTCTCTCCCCTGTCCGATCTGCAAACACTCGTATGTAATCACAATTAAATGTATTGTAGAGCCGTGTCTTATGTGTCACTGTGAGCAATTACTAGTTTTCTCTTCCACATCGGCAATTTTTGTATAGAAGATAAGACTTGTACTTCCAGAGTATAGCACCAGGTATATAAATGACACTTGCTAATTATTCCTGTTAGTGTTTACCTTAAGCATGTTATTTTAATTACTATTAGTTTAGTAGTTTACCAACTAAAATGCCTTAAATAGTATGCTTGCATGTCTAATTAGGCATTTAGGCGAACAAGTCTTGTAGTTTTCTGGAAGCATGGAATCTTCCATCTCACGTGTCTGCAAATAGTATTGCATACACGGTCTTACAGAACTAATAATTTCTTTCCTTTCAAACATCTCTGATTCAACATACACATAGCAGGAAATGTTTTGTGTGGCAAGTGCATACTAGCAAGACAAATGGAATATTCTTTATTAATTTTTAAAAATTTCTTCCCATTTACAGCCGTTTTAACACAAGATATGTCAGCTTCAAATTAACTTTTGAATTTCTTCAGATAAATTATGGTGCCCTGCAAATGAGCATTGAAAACTATTTTACAAATATAAGTAGATTATTTGTTTATTGTAATGTCATATAGGGAAAAGTATAAGACATAAACTTAAATATTCACAATATATATTCTAAATTAAAATTTTTGCTTCTCTCAAATTAAAAATTGTAAGGACTTCATGTGGCTGTAGGGATAAAAAGCAGAGCAGTTAAATATACAAGCTATTTCTACTGAAGACTGTAATTTTACCATTGTAACTCAAAGCAAGCAGGACTGCAGATATCAGTGAAGTCTGAATTCCAGGGAGCTACAGGTTCCTTATGTGTCTCTTTCTTTTCTCAAAAGGAGGAAACTGGGAACACCATGGTAAAGGACAAGGTCTTGATGGACAGAGATTTCTCATGTTGTTGTGGCTAGCTTTGGAGAGTAACCTGTTTTGTTCCAAACAATTTTCACAAGTTTCATAAAAAAGCCATTAATGTTAATATGGAATATGAGGCTACGACTGGTTGAATAGAAATTACTGCTACCCTGAATTCTAAAATTTTTGTGCTGATTGTGGTAAGAAAATGAGTGAAGATGATGAAAGTCTTGCACTGTAAACTTCTAGGCATTTTCAATTTTAGCTTCAATGGGTTTGCCACTGTGTATTTTTTAATGAATTTCAAAATGCTGCGGCATTTGAGAACAACTGGAGGAGAAAAGTATGTTGCCCTTTAGTGCAAAACAGTAATTCTGCACTTTTGCTTAGATTCACAGGTTTATATTTGCATCAGAAGAAATTTTAATGCTTGCATTAAAAGCTGGTCCATTCTGAAACTGCTACTGCGCTGTAAACAGCAGTGAAAGGTTATATATAACTTGCAAAGAAAAGGTAGAAATAGCTTTGAAATTACAGGTACACTGAAGAGCTGAAACTTCCAAATTGAAATTGTATTGCCATTTAGAAATGGAGCAATGGGTTTGCATGAGGAGTTGTTCGTAGATAAGCTAACTTAATTTTTCAGAATCTTTCTGCTTAGATTGGATTTTATAACCTTATAACCTTATTCATAAACATAAACAGCTCCTTAATAACTGGAGAGTAATTAATAGAACGGACAGATCTGCTCAAACGTTACTCATACTAAAGTAGTTCCAGTGAAATTGTATGATTTGAACCTATCATCTTTACTAGATGCTTGACTGATGAGGAAAAAAAAGATCATCCCAGCAGGCAGTTTAAGAAAAAGAAAAATGTGTGGTTTATAGTAATTATTGTATTAAAGTAAAAGTCATTCTTGTCACTCTTTATTGGTTCCGAAAAAGATGTTTCTCTCGTAGTTTTGTATGCCATCCTTAAAAAGGTAGAGGTTTCTATAAGGATAAAGTGAAACGGGAGTCTGGAAGATGGTATTTAACAAGTTTCAGGCATAATGAAATATCGTACAACTTGATCACTTTTCTGCATAAAAACTTTTAATAGGTTTTAGTCTTTTGTAGCTCTGAGGAATATCTGACAACTGCACTTATGCACCTGCTTCTACTTAATTTTCATATGGGGGGAGGGAATAAAATCTGCATATCTTCTACATTCAGCAGGTTTTGTCAACAAGGCTTGCTCCATGCATGTGAAGCAAGGAATCCTCAAAGAGCAAGTATTTCTTAATGACTTTACTTGCTTTGCACTCATTCGTATAAATACACTTTTAAAAAAAATATATGTGCATTTTAGAATCTATGGTAAGTCTGCCAAAAGTGCGTTAGCCAGACCGGAAGGAATAGAAGATGCTACAGAACTTAACACTAGTTCTAATATTTGGCTAATCGGGTGCTCAACCTCAGCTCTTGCAAGTAAAGAGAGCTGAAACAGTGGTTTATATTTCAAATGCAACTATAAGTAGGTTTCTGTGCACGTACCCACAATCTAGTATGTGTTTACATACAGAGCATGCTGCTATGCCTTTGATCTCACCCTTTTTGATGGAGAGCTAGTTGCAATAATTAACATTTATGTAAAAACACATATCTGTTGTTTATATACAGTATATTTTGCTGACTTTTAATGGTGACTATACTGAGAAATGCTGGTGGCTTTACATTTTAGCATTTGGATATGTTTGAATAATAAGGTTTTTTTCTTTTAATATTCAATTTTTTCTTTTTTTCCTGGTTTCTTGGAAGTATCAGTCATCCACTCAATCTCTCTCTTGCCTCTTTGTCACTGTCCGATATACCTGGACATATGAAACAAGACCAGGGAAGATATTCTTACTTGGATATGATGGTGTCATATCTGCTGTGCCAAGTGTTTAACCTTTTACCACAGCTTAGTTCTTGTATAAGCAGTATTTTATGCCCATTTTACAACAGATTAACTTTGCTCTTGTTGTTTTCAAAGAGGACAGTCAGGTCTCGCAGTGCTTGCAGTTGTAGTGCCAGCAAGTTTCTCAGTTTTGAAGGTTGCTTATGTCGTGGCTGAGCAGAGATGTGTCAGACATGCTGTCTTGCTATAGGAACATGATGTGTTTATTACAAGACAGACTTTTGTTGTATGTCTCGAGCCTCAAGGAAGCAGGGAGTTTCTACTAACTTCTTTCATGCAGTGATGTTGATTTTCTTCTGTATGTAATAAGCTGCTGTTTAGTCAGCGTTAAATCCAAATCAGCAGTCAGCATAAGTGTGCATGCCTCTACTGGAACTGTGTCATTAAACAAAGGTTAAATCAACAAAATGTTGTGGGAAGATAAAATTGTAATCATTAAACCATGTCTGTTTTGTCTGAAGCAATAATATGAAACTGAATCTATAATACGAAATCTGTAGAACCAAGACAATTAATTTGAATAATAATCTGTCCAAAAATTCTAAGAATTCTTAAATGTTTTTCTGATTATTTGTCACAAATTCTGCATAACTTTGCATAGACTCTAGGTGGGAGCTTCTCAGACCATATACTTCGGTGTGTTACAGGAGACTTCAAGGAGCTCTGTAGCCTCTGTTGCTTTGGATTGCTATCGTTGGTAAAACGTTCAGGTAGGAAAATGTAAATAGGTGGTTTATAACCTGCTTGCAAACTTTGGTCTAAGCTGGCTCTTGTAAAATGCAGTCTAGAGGAAGGTAGTAACGTTATGAAATGGTCTGTAAGCATTGCTTACCTACAAAGAATTCTGGCCCTTTGAAATGAGCAGAAACTGGCAATGCTGTGGCAGAAAGAGTTGCTTCAAATCTATTGAAAAAAACTGAATTCCTTTGCTGCTTTTTAGTGAAGGTGGCTTATGATCATAGTGAAATCTTATGATAACTGCAAATTACTAAAAGTAATAATGCAATCTCCTTGCATTATCTGTCTTTATCAGTAATAAATGCTTGTGTCAGCATTTTTATTATGTTTGTTAATAGGTAGTTTTAAATGATAGTGGTATTAACAGTGTAG
>NW_008824111.1:1058647-1085230 GCF_000699105.1 Pygoscelis adeliae | reverse complement strand
GCAAGTTGTACTTTTTTTTCCTACAGCATAGCAAGCAAACAATGTCTCATTGGCTTTTTAAAATTACTTTTTTTAAAGCATGATTTGTTGAAATAGAATGGACTAATTCTGTGTTAACGGTGGCACACAGACACCTCAGGCGTCATTAGCTGTTTTTCTCTGTCAGCTATTTTCAGAGGGCAGGGATTTTATGACATTCATTCACCAGCTGTGCGTAGCTTTTGCTCAAGGAAGGTTTTAGAAAAAGATAATATTATGATGAATTAAAAGTATAAATTATAAGGACATAAGGATGTATATCCTGAGTGCAGTGCATGCCATTTGGTTTAGAAGACCTGCCTCTGCGGGAGTTTCCCTGTAGGTTCTAAGTGTCCTCTAATTTATAGCTATCTCACAAACACTCTTTATTGTCATATTTTGAAAGCGTATCATCATAGAATTTTACCAGCATTTACAGAATAAACATTTTTGTTTAGGCTGCTTTTATTCCTGCATCTGGAGTCTGGCCTTGTACAAGCTAGTCCTGCTACACTAAGCCACACTCCGCACCCTTAGCACAGAATAAATATGCGTGTATGGGGAGCACGGAAGAAAAATACCTGTTCTCTAAAGAAGATGTGCCATCTGTTTTGTCTGGTTTTGTATTCTGGGTTTCCGAGGGATATTTTTTTAAACTAATTTTGTCAATTTTAGGCATTCCATTTGGAGAAGCTTTTCCCAAGCTTTCTTTTTCTGAAGGAAGCAAGATGAATGGGAACAGTACAAACTGCCGGTCATTCATCCTTGTGATTGTAGGGTTAAAAAAATATATTGGCGCATATTAAAAGGTCAGTATTTATCAGAAGTGGTTTGGTAGTACCTGAACTATTGTAGTTCTTTCCTGATTAAACTTCACAAAACTGTGACAGTAGTAGTGTCAGGTGTCTCATGCACTAAGATTCCTAGGCTTTTTTAATACTGCATTTGACAGACTTTGCCAGCTGTTAGTTGCAGGAAATGATTAAAGCATCTTGGATGAGCATAGATTAACTTTCTGATGATACCATTAGAGTGGAAATGTAATCCCCTGGAGGAAAAAAACCAGGGCGACATTAGTAACGTGGAATTAAGTGGAGCACGACTTTGAAGGTATAAATAGAACAATATGGAGAAAAATGTTTAGATATCTAAACACTTAAAATATTTTATGTTCTCACTGTGTTGGTGTTTATGGAGAGCTCTGTATTATAAGGCCTGATCCTAAACACATGGGGGTAAAAAAGAAAATTCCACTCGACTTCAATGGGGTGTTAAACAGGTCCTATATAAGCTTATGGGGTTTCCTCATTACCATCCATGATGGACTAAATGGGGCCTGTTATTTAATACAATAATTGTTCCTTGTTGTTCTTACTTTGCAAAATTTCATTTATTTTGCCCTAAGCATCCTTGCTTCAAAATGTTCCATGTTATTAGGTCCAGTCCTATAGACCTTCAATGATTTGCAAATAATACTCTTAGCAGTTAAAACTATAAATTGCAGCAATCCTAGTTCTTTTCACCCAGTAGTCAGAACTCAACCATGCTGTTTGATTTGGTGCCTTTCCATGTTTCAGCTTACCTTTTCACTTATTGAGATACCCAAATATTTATGCTAACCTTATCAGCAAAATATTTTTAAAAAAGGCTTCCAGATCGCTGTTACTTCCTATGCTGCTGCTTTACCATTGAGGGTACTGCAGTATTGAACTCAGCCTCCATGTTTAGCCATAGCAGAACTGTGGAATGCTTAAGGTTGACCGCTGTATGAGGTTCTCGGAAATCTATTATCAGGCAGAACATTTCACGCTTCAGTAAACTCCAAATTAATTACATTGATGGTACATGAATACCAAAAGAAAGTGAGCATAATTAATGCTACTTCAGCAAACATCAGAGGAAATATAGTGATTTCCAATTGATGCTAATGCTAATGTGTTATATAAAAGTATTTTATTAGAAATGGTATAATACTGTCTCTTGCAGTGCCTGTGTAATATGCCAGTTTATTAATTTAAATGTTTTTATTGGCAACTTAAGATTATATCAGCATGCAAATGTATTTTAATATAGTCTTAATTATGTGCAGTTCACTAGTAGGATAGTTTAGGTGTGAGGACAGAAAAATCTGAAATGAAACAGGAATGTGTTATAAAGATATCTTCTAGGGTTTATAGTGCAGCATTAAGAGCTGATGCTATCTCAACACCATCTGTAATTCAGTGAGTGACACTTACACGAAAATACCCCATTAAAGGTATTATGCTTTCTGTTGTTTACAATCTGAGCCGTAATGCATTCCACCCTGCCTATTGTAGAGTACTGTAAGAGCAGCCACTGTAAAATGAGCTGTTGGCATCCGGAATGCAGTTTCTCACCCAGAAACAATGTAATAAGAAATATAATTAGATTCTCTGATTAGCAGAACACAGTGAAATTATAGAAGGTGTTTCTGAATTTTTTTGCAGATGTTAGCACTTTATAAATTTGCATTGGAATCTTATTTCAACCACTAAGACTGACTTTCAAGCAACAGTAAGCAGGGTATAGTTAACCACTGAAGCAGAAATCTAGAGTCAATGAGTAATTATTAAGAGCTTTCCAGAATATTAGCTGTTTCAGTTGCTGCAGTGATGGAATAGTCCATTAGATATTTCAGTTTCTAGCAACTCCTGAGAATTGATTCTGATACGAAACAACGAGCCATTTTGATCAATACTGTAATTACTCTTATTGATGGATTGTTTTACAATGATAGTCGTCATTGCAATATGTCTGCTCAGGAGGCATCAAGACTGTCCGCTGTATGCAGTAATGCGCCACAAATATCTGATTCAAATCAACACACTATTGAGACTGGGCTGACAAGCGTGAAATTAATTGTTCCACTTCATGTAAGACCTGCATTCTTCTTTTGAGAGAGTAATTTGTTGCTGTGTGTAGCCTGGGAACAGTACAGCCTCGGTGCCGTGTTAGGTGTGGCTTTTTTGTCTTTGTCTTTTCCCCACAAGATCAGTTCTTTCACCCTTTTAAGCATAAGCAAAGGAATTCATGACTCAAGGGCTCTGACAAAATTTATATCCTTTCAGGTTTTTGAGGAAGGAATTGCATATCTTGGTAAGAGAAAAGTAGGCTTTATGATCCAAGCTATTGAAAGGTTTTAAAATACAGGAGTAACACTGAGGCAAGAAAATCCAAAATCCTGTATATTGAAAGTATAGTAGAGTGAGATAATGTTTGGAAGCTGGTTATTTTTTTTTTTCATCTGAAATGTTGCATCATCATTGCTAGTTTATTTTTTTTTTAATGGATGTTTATACGGAAAATGTTATCTTCAAATTGCCTTGGTGGAAAAATAGGGACTACGTTCAGTGAAAGAAAATATTTAGAAACATAAATATTGATGTACTGTGCCATACCACTATGGTCTATTGGTGGTTGGTTGGACAAATGGCTTATTAAGTAATGGAAGCTATGTAATACAACATTTATTGTGATAATGTAGTGATGGTTATTAGTACAGTTCACAAAATTGTGTTCCCCTCAATACTTTGTGTGCTTCTACTTTAAGGACGTTATGTTTCAGCTTTAGGTTTAGTTAAAGGATATTCATGCTATTAAAATACTTGAACTTAAAGGTTTTTAACTTTATCCTATTCTCTTTTGTCATTTTCTTCTATGTGAGCTTTTCTCTCTCGATGGAAAGGCAAGGGTTGTTTATTATAAACTGGCACCCATGCATATGTAAGTTTACTGCATCTGTTTAAAATCTAACAAAATAAAGTCATAACTAGGTATGAGTAAACTGGTTTGAATATGGAAAATATAGAAATAGCAGTGGAAATCCCTGGTCATTTCTCAATCTACCATCCTGTCTATCAGTGTCGAACTTAAATGTTTATGAGGATGATGTTAATATTTCTGTTATACACAACCTTCTTGCAGAAGTGAAGAGCCCAGCACAGAGTCCCTGATTTATTTTCATAAATACAAAGGTTCATGTCTCTTCTGCTTATTGGAAAAAAAAAAAAGTCCTGTCTTAAAGCCACTCTTCTCTCAGCAGCACAGGAGATGGTCAATCTTTTTAAGTACTGCTTATTTAGTTGACCTCAGTGGGGTTTTTTTGATGGTAATTTCAGTGCTTTAAAGCTATGTTGTGTAAAATGGTGGTGATGGGGAGGTTATACTTCTGAAGCGACTTCTTCATCTTGTTTCAATGTTACAACTGCATTGCTTTCTTATGGTCTTCCCAGGGAATCTTCCAGTGATGGAACTACCAGCAAGTTTTTAGTGTACCCTAAGCAGATGCGCAGATGGTTTATTTTTCAAGAATACCACTTAACAGATGCTTCTTGCCCAGCAAAGCTCTTTGAGGACTTCAGCTCTACTCTGACAGCTTCTATCATACTGATCCCATGAGGTCTTTACTTCCTCATCTATGCCCCGTGCCACATGTTCCGCATTTGTGTCATGCCTTATGTTTTAGTGATGAGCAGTAGCATAGTAACACGTAGTGCTACTCTAATGTATTAAGTACCAAAATTATTAGGCACTGATAATCTCAATAGTATCTATCAACAAACATCGCAGATACTATGTCTCACTGAACCATGTTGTCCAGCCTGGTCTCACCTTGTGCCATTCAACCCTGCTCTTTGTCTTTCGTAGTAAGTATTCACGCGTCCGTATGCCTCTGTTGCTTTTGTAGTGACTGATGTTAGAGTTGATGCCTATTTGAAACCCATAACTCAGGTTAGGCTGGGCAGTGCTGAGTAGTGGGAGAAAGGCAGTGGTGGACACCAGTGAGATTGCAGCCGGTGTGCCCCTGGGAGCATTGTGAGATAACTGCTGAACTCTGAGACTGGTAGAAGTTTGCTTATGGGTGGTTTTCAGGCCTGGCCTCCAAATTTGGACTGTAATGTCAATGCAAGGACCCCTAATGACAATAAAAGCAAAGAGTCTGTCCCTAAGCGAAGAGTGGGTGATTTAGTGGTGTTAGTAGTGCTATGTTGCTGAATTATGAATCTTTTTTTTGACTTAACTGTATATGCCTGAAAGTAATGACAGAGAGGAAATAATTGTAAATATTGTATAATAGTCAGGAAAATTCAGTAAGAGGAAATAATATCTAGTAGTTCTGATCCTTGTCTAAACCTACCTTCTAGTTAACATATTGAGCCTCTTTTTCCTCTGATGTTCTAAATTAGCATTTCTCAACTATTACCATTGATGTTAAAGACATCTCTGTCAACAAGGCTTCATTAAAGGAAAAGGATCCAGTGTAAAATGACTGGAAAGATGGGTGTTGCCTGTGACTGAAAATCTGCTTTTGCTGAAAAGGTGTTTCCTGAGTAAGTGTTTACAAAATATTGATGGAACGCTTGTCTAATGACAAAGCTGGTATTTGTAGTCATTAATAGTACTTCATGTTAGAAAATATGAAAGGAATAAAAAAAATACACTGAGGATGCATAGCTATCCCATCAAATATGGGGTGGGCTTCCGCTTGACTTACACTGTGTATAGCTGCATTGCATTACATGCATTGACTTGCTGTACAATTTTTATCTTTGTAATTAATAAAATGAAAGAATTTAATGCCAAATATTGAATTTGCTACATAGGTATAACTGAGTGAAGTTTTGTTTGCAGAAGACTGAGTATCTGAAAAAAAATTTTCAGAACTTCTAACTGATCTGTGAGCAGAGTTCATTTGCATCATTTCCCTGCCACTGTCTTTTGACTGTTTATCACTTTTAACAGAAGAGCTTCTTTAGAATGAGTTTATAATAAGGATATTACATACAATATTGAAATAATATTTAAGTAAAGGAAATAATTGAAAGTACATTTAATTAAAACTTTATTCCGTATTTATTTTTAAATCCACCAAAAACTTTTTAAAGTTTCACAAGTGTTCAGGGACTATTTATAGAACAAAATACTGCTGTGAGTGAGCCTAGAGGCACCTTGTAAGGTCTGAGGTTAGTAGTGTGTATTAGCAGGTCCAGAGAATCAAGTAGAATTAAGAAGTGTTACACCCTGGAAAAAGTGGTTTGCTTAAATCAATTTCCCTATGTGTAAAGAAAAAAAATATTTTGAGTTTTATGAAATAACTAAACCAAAATCCAAATCTTTTATGAAACATTTGGCTCAAAAAATTGTCTTGTGTTAATTGAGAGGATTTTGTTTTATTATTTGTTTGGATTTTTGGTTGCTTTCTGCCTGAACCAGTTTAAGTTTATACTGCCATCTGAAATTTAAACTGGATTTCCAGGATGTAGGCATGAATCAAAAACAAATGAAGTAAGCCTAGGGCCAGTTGTGGCTCAACTCTAGCAAATATTAAAAAAAAAAAAAAACCCGTCAGGGATATTTTGCTTTGCTTTCTCTTTTTCTCCCATAGTTGTGCAGCAACAGTCAGCAGGGATCTTATTCTTACAATTATATCTGAGACAAAACTTTTGACATTCAACTGATTTTTGTGTTTTGTTACACGATTTCAGGTGTATATCTATCAAAAATCATGCTTTCTCCTAAGGAAGTGCACACACAAATTAATCAACTGCTGTTGTGCTTCCATGAATTAACACCCCCCACACACCCCCAAAATAAAAAACACAAAACACAACAAAACAAAAAAAACCCCAACCAACCAAAAAAAACCCAAACCCAACAAAAAGAAGAAAAACACACCCTTGCTCCAAACACCCAACTCTCTTTTTTTGAAGTTCATTATTTTTTGTTGAGCTTTGACTGGTTCCTTGAAATTGTTTTTTGCAATGAACTCACTGAAATCTAACATTTATCTTTAATTCATCCCTAGGCTAAATACACAACAAAGCTCTTTCCTGAAGATAGATTATGCTGGGCAACAAAAAAAATGTATCAGACTGTTCTCTAGGTCAGAAATTCAAAGAACTGCTACTTGCTGACTGTCCAAAATATAACAGATATTCTATTGAGCTGTCTACTTAATTACCATAATCCTGTCTGCTTTGTTGCTATTATGGTATGTGATCTGCGATCGTTCAAGTTTTATTTTATCTATGGTATCAAATATAATACACCCTCAGTCACTTATAGTTCTAAGATTGTTTCTACATGTATTGATTTTTAGCTTGTTTTATTACATTGTGAGGAGAAGAAATTGAAAAGCTTGCTGGCTTCATAAATGTCTTACAACTCTAGTTTCTCATAGGAAAGAAATATCAGCTACACAAAGTAGAAAGAGAAAATCAAAGTGCATGGTTTGCCTTTAGAGATGAAAAGAGGCAGGGCTGTAGGGCAGAATAATAGGTATGTAGGACCAAGCATGGTGAAGTATATTGTTGTTGCCCCAAAGATAAAGGTAATAGCTATTTATCTTCAGTTTGGACAGCTTCACCTGAGATGAAATTTTTCTGGGCAGAGAACATATCCCCCTGCTTGAATTTCAAGTAATGCTTTCCATTTCTGAATGGCAGAAATAAGTTTTCTTGTTGAAATTCTTTGAGATGCCTACTTTTGGTGGGTCTTGTATTTGAACGGTGTTACACAGCTAGCTTACTACTTCTGGTTTCTCTTTTATATAGGGTTTTGTGCCTGTTTGTGTGTGTAGCAGTATGCATTTGGGTTTTTTCAGTATTCTTTTAAAAACAAAAAAAAGTATTAGTTCACTACTAAATGCTGATATGTATTGTTTTAACAAAAACTGGCTATGACTTCTTAAGAATTGAAAATCAAAACAAATTTAGACATGATAAAAACAGAGCTTGCTATTTTCTGAGCCTTGACAGGCTAATCTATTTACTTTCATACTTTTCTTTTTGCTTGAAATCAGCATTAAAACTTCTATTTATTTAATGGACAGTGGAAATTCACCCTTCTTGTGTAACAGACTGCCTACTCGGAGCAAGATGCTTTAAAAAGATAAAGGTAGGAAGCGGCTATAAAGAAAAACGCACAGCTGAGTGCTGCTGAGTGGGAAATACTTGGACAGAGGGAGTTTTGTGGCTATTGACACTCTGGATCTGGTGCAGTTACGAAATTTGAGTGTGTTATTGAAACTGAGCCTAATGCTGCCTCTAAAACTAGAAATTTGTCTCCGTTCCCAACAGCCATATTTGAAGTCGCAAGTGCTCAGTATATAACTGCTTTAATCGGATTAGCAGATTTGAGGATTATATTTGCATGTTTTGGAACTGGAAAACACTTTTTCTAAAAAAACCCGCATGCCTGCGTGTGTATGCTAGTTTTCAGAAATTGTATTTTCTTTCCTTATTTGTGCTTTAATCCTGGATAATATGAATATAGGCACATATAATGCATTGCACGATTAAAACTGGTTAGAAAAATAGATCAAAACTCTGCTTTCATTCACTTGAGTCAACCATCATAAATCTGTCTCTCACACGTACTGGTTATTCATCTGACATGGCCACAAAATACCCACTGTCAGCTGAGAATTGCCTGTCTGGCTAAAGCTTAGTGTATAAGTAGGAATTACTTTTTTTTTCTTTCGCTATACCTCTATTCTCGGAGCATTTTGGGAATACAGCTGAAGCGACTTAGTTTTGAAAAACAGATAAGCTGGAGTGCTTGCTGAAGTAATTGAACATGTTAGGACTATAAAATCTAATGGACGCTGGTGTGTTCTGCTGACTTCAGGTCTGTCTACACTAGCAATTTGTTCTGCTCCCTGTTTTGTTCCAGGACTTTATTTTTGGGCTGTCTTTGAGAGCAACCAACTTCTCTGCCAGGTGAATTGTGGGCACTAGTTTGCTGTAGGGTCCTATTGCGTGTACTGTGCTGAGACTGAGTCCCTCTGCTTAGGAGGTCCTCAAAGGTGTCACAGCAGGTCGTGTGTGCTCAAAGGCATTCAGGACACACCCGCAACTTTATGCTAGAAAATTCCTGTTTTGTTTTCCTGAGTCAGTGCTAATAGATGGTAATAATGTGTCAGGAGCAAAGGAGCTGAGAGCAGATACAGTACGAATGCAGGAGGGACTTAGCGCCTGCTGAGGCAGATCGGCCAGGTGTGAACAGTCTGACTGTGCACCGCTCCCCACAAATCGATCCAGGGATGAGGGCTCCTCACCTTGGTCTGATCCATCAAGGCAGTAGGGACATAGCTGTCCTGCTACCACGAGTTCTCACCAGCAGACCTGCTTTTGGTGCGCTGTCAGCGCTTCCTTTGGATGTGAGATGGACCCGTGCAGGTGGAACAGCTACTGAGGCAGCCACAGATGCAGTTATGGTGAAGTGGAGCCCAGTCAGCAGCTGCGGGAGTCTGGACAGAATGAAAAAGCTCTGTGCCACAGCAGTATCTTGAGATTTTATATATCTTTTCTTTGCCTCTTAATCCAGTTTACCATTGAATATTCCTGGATTCAATTGATTTGTATGTGTATAGCTGAAGGTAATGTGTATAGCCCAGTGTTCTGCTCTACATAAGTTGAAAATTTTTAATTCTTTCATGTACTTGGTATCAGAGCTGAAAATAATAGTGCAGCAGGTTCTAGTATAGTAATGTATTTTGTATCTGTAGTTTTAAAAAAGGTTCAAACCCGAGACTTCACCATTTCTCCTTTTTTGGGGTGGAAAACATGAAGACTTAGTGCATTATATGGACAATTTACACTGGAAATTTGAGGAAATATATAAACAAACTACATGTGGAAATGAACCTGGTTGTTATGTTTTGAAAAGCAGCCATCACGCCTGTGCATGAACTTGTTTCCAACAAAAAAATTTCAGGGGCAGATTTATTGGGCAGGCATGGTCGCCAAATTGTCACGGTAAAATGTAGTCACTTCTTTGGACCTGGATCAATACTCCATATAGTGAATATAGATGAGTGTCTGTATACAGATGACTGAATTTTCAAGCTAGAATTTCATGAATCTGTATTTTCAGTGGTTTTTCAAGGAGCGAACTGGTTTGGTACACTTTCAGACCTGCAGTCCTCAAACAAAATTGCCAGTGAGAGTATTGGAGCCACTGTAGGAATGGGAATTACAGTATCAGTTCCTGAAAAAGAATACATTCTTCACTAGCAATTTGTAATTGTTGGATAAGCTCTTAAAATAGTGATAAAACTGATTTTTATGTTTTGATTAAATAGAACACAAATGCAAAATACATAATGCAGTGAGGGATTCCTAGTGCTGTATTTTTAGATTAATAGAAACTGATGATAGCAATCATGTCAAGGCACTGTTTGGTACACCTTCAGTCTTAGCAGAAATATTGAATTATCCTCTGGTTAATAGGATTTTATATGATAACTGTATTTTGAAACCTCTCACCTTTTCCATAAGCTGCACTAAGTAAAAAGTTCAAATGGGGTAGATAAAAATATAAATGTTTATCAAATAAAAGCATTATCAAATATTCCTGTTATCCATCTGTGAAGTGCTATAAAGTATCATTTTGCTGCAGTACCTCTGAAGGCTTTGGGGCTTCATGTTAGACCGCTTACAGCATTTATTTAGTTGTAGTAGTATTTTGCTCGTTGTATTAATTATATTGCATTTGTATCGTATGTAAGTCTGATTCTTGCCTCTGCTTGAATTATAGATGCTTTATTTCACACTACTTTTACAGTGTTTTGGACTCTATTTCATGCTGTCTATATATGCTTCTAAATTTAAGATCTCAATCTGGCAGTTCCTACTCCTGTGAGTACTATTTGCACAAGTAGGGGCAGCGCTGATGTCAGTTTGATCAAGTAGGTGAAGGAGGGCTTGCAGGAATGTATCATATGCTGTATGCAAATTTCTTTGAGTTTAAAATGATTTAGAACACTTGCATCTAATGCATTAAGAAATTCCCTCCAGCTTTATGAAAAAACCCTAAAAAAAGATTCGTTCACTCCTACCTGAGATTTTTTTTTTTTTGGCTAATTAAATGTTTTTTTTTTTTTCCCCTTGTTCCTTCTCTCCCCCCACATTAGCATTATGAAACAGGTTAGTAAAGTCATGGTTTCTTTCAAGCTGTTTCAATAATATTAGCTTTACCTTTGTACCTCATTTTCAGAGGTTTTTACCTTTGGTTAATAAAAAAGTTTGAGCTGTTAACGTTGTGGTTTGTTTTTGTAGAATATGTGAATCTTTTGTCCCTGTTTAGTTTGTTTATTATCATTTCCAAGGAACTGAGTATAGCTAGACAGTTTGTATTTCTGAGTGGGAACTTGTAGGAGAAGCAAATAGTTTGTGTAGAACTCTCTTTGTATTATTTTTGGACTGGAGAAATCTGACATACAAGAAAATTGCTTATGCAGTTAGATTTTGTTGTTTCTCCATCGGGATGGATTGCACGCTCCGCTTTAGAAGAAAAGAAATGATGATTTATGCAAGTACATAATGGTCCAGGGGTAATGAGTGCGTGAGAGCATACTTTGTGCAAATGAAATTCAGGCAACCATAATGTATAGAATAAATAGTGACAACTGTGAATTACAGACCCATAATTCCACTGCGGAGTTCTGCCGATGACACAAACTTCAAATGCGAAGGTCGGGTGGTTTGTGATGCTCCATCACTGGAGCCCAGAAGAGGAATTAATTCCAGTTCAAGCTCGATAATTCTAAATTAATGTGATTTTTCTTTTGTTGCTCAACACATGAACCTCACCCCCTTTCCCATTTTAAATAGTGTCTCTCTACATCTTCCTATCTTATGACAGTGTGAGCACTCTCACATGCGTTCTCGCTCTTTTCATTTCTTGCAAGCTTATGGATAGGAACAGTAATAGCTTTCGTTTTCAAACTACTGCAAACTAATCTCTAAGCTATAGTTGGAATGTTTTTAGTGTTGTCTTTTTTAAATGTTCAAAGTTTGATTGCTCATCAGTCAGCTTAAATTCTTTGACATTGTGTCTGATAAAAGCTTTTAGCTTGATATGTGTATGATTTTATGGAATCTAAATAGAGAATAAGTGTTTTGTGATTCTAACTGCAATTATTTGAGCCTCGATTTCTTGTGGAGTTGTGCAGTTTTCAGTTAAGTAGTGGTTGGAAAATATTTTTATGCAATGCAATTCTTAAGACTTCTTTAGGGGAAACAAAAACAGGGCATTTATATTGAAAACTATTGGTTTTATTTTTAAGTGATATAAAGTCCTCGTGGTGCTTCATGATAGATATTTACCATATGCTCAAGAAGTGGATAACTATTTTTACAAACTGAGTAACAGATTATGTGCATAAACATTTCACAGTAGATAAACACACAAAGAATTTTTTATGTTTGTTTGAATGTATCACAGTACTTCAGAATGACAGGTATTTTGTGCTCTTGCTACATAAGGAGTGTTGCTTCTTAGTCTGTGTATATCTTCTTTGCATGTGAATTACGCAAAGTATGTTTTATTCTATCAGATGCACGTTTTACTTAAAATTCTGTATTCTTGTCACTTTTTAAACACACACAGAGTGCGTGTACTGAAAATATAGTAATATATTAAAAAAAAGTATTTGTCTTTTGACTTTTTTATTAGGTTTGAAGTTAGCTGGCTAGGTTTTTTTTTTAGCAATTGATGTAATAAGCCTTTGCCTTTTATGCAGATACAGTATATATGATACCAGTATTATTGCTGGAATGCTATTATTATTGACTGGTTTGTTACTGTAGTTCCTAGGATTTTTTTATGGTGTTTGGGGTTGCACCATGCAAACTGAGAGTGATGCCAAGTCTTCAGAACAGAAGCTAATTCTCAGTCCTGAAACACAATTGTTCTTGGGGCTAGACTACTGGGGGCTTTTCACAGATTTTGTTTTCTGCCTATTTTGCAAGACTAAACCTAACAGCAAGGTGAAGCTGACTATGGAAATTTTATTATCCTTGTTTAATACCTTGAGAAGAGAAGCACTGAAGAATTAAGTGACTAATTCAAGGTTATGCAAAACTCTGTGGCAGAGCTGGGACCTGAGCCCAATTCTTTCGAGTCCAAGGTTAATATCTCAACCACCAGACCATTCTTCCTCTAAGAATATAGCCTTCATTATAATCCCAAATTTCACTTATGCTAATTTTACTGAAAAACCAAAATCCCTTTGACTTAAATTTTTCCATAGTTGCTCTCAAATAACAAGGGAGTTAAAAACTGCTTCTGCAAAGTCTGTTTGACTACTATTAAGTTGTATTTATTGGTAAAATAACTGATCTTTCAAAACATCTTTAAGCTTAAATAGTAAGGCTTTTTATGCTGTCTGTGAGATTTCCTTTCCTCTGTCCCCTAATATTACAGATCATTTTATTATTTACTGTAGCCATTGCCTGAAACTAGACCGATCATGTTTATCTCAGCAATATTTGAACTACAAAGCATGGTTTTGATATATTTAGTCTCTCAACATATATTTATATGTAAAATGAAAGCTGAATTCTTAAGAAATTATTAATAATGTGATAGTTCAGCGTTCTAAAATTTAAAGCCTCTGTAGAGGGACAGTTGACATCAGACTTGATCTATATTGCAGCTCTTACTTTAAAGAATTAAGTCTCATATTCAAGACAACAAAAATGAAGCATGACTATATACTGCCTGTCTAGAAGATGTTTTATTATAGAGCAAAATGATGATTCCTTCAAATGCAACTTGTGAAACTAAACCTGGAATAATATGAGATTTTTTTGGGAATTCAGCCTTGGTAAAGGGTGACAAGCCAGGACCAGTAACTGGAAGAACAATAAATAATTAGGAGTCTAAACATGCTTACTATAAATTATTGGGAAAGAAATAGAAATATTAACTAAGTCTTAAATATTGTATATCTGAGTGTACTGTTTTAGGAAAAAAGTTAGTCTTTTATTTACCAGAATATTTTCAAGGGAACTCAATTTTCAGATACAGCTTCAAAGATCTGGTTTGTTAAGTTACCCTACTGGGGTAGAAATAAATTTAACAGTTCTGGATGTTTATTCATTCTTATTCAGTTTGCTCTGTGATATACGCTAATACCTGGTCCTCTTAAACTATTTCAGAAGATCTTAAATTCAAACACCTTCAGGAGATCTTTGTAAATATTTTAGTGAATGAATGAATAAGGTATTTTAAATGTTTATGCATTTCTTTCTATACAAGAATGGTAGCAATTGCATCATCAAACTATTCCTATAAGACAAGTTTAACTTGTTTTATGAATGAGGAAATGAAGACACAGAAAAGTTAAAATAATTCCATCAGAAGGCTGCTGCAGTGCTGGGAAGGCAGCCGCAGTGCTTAGGAGATTTGTGTTGTCTTCCCAGTTGTCATTTAGCAAGTGCTTTGTTTTGAGAGACTACGTACTGTGCAAAAAAGAGGACCTATTTATCCTTTCTTTTTGTCCATATATGACCCTTAAACCCACCTCCAACTTCTTAAACCAGAAGACAGAGGAACTACTACATTTTTATGGACAATATACAAAAGTTAAGCTCTGAGTCATGGAATCTGATATCTTTTCTGAATTTATTGATCCTTTCATATGTTGTTAATAGTTAACTGATATTATTTAGAAATTGGGTTACTGAAGAATTCCAAGGAAAGCCAGAGATGACCAGCTGATTATGATCTTGACTCATTTGTTGTTATAAAATTTGTAAAATGTTTCTGCTTGTTAGTGAAATTATTATCTAGGAACAAAGACTTTTTCTGGGCAGGATTATAGCTGCTGCATGCTAATTAACGGAACAAAGAGATGAGGATTACAGAAGCAATAACAGTAAAATATCCCGGAACAGTTGCATCGGGACATTATCTTCCTGTCAGCTGTGCTGTTGTGTGCTTTGGCACTTCTCTTGTCATCCCACAGTAACCAGAGACTTTTATGAGGGCCTCACGGAAACATGCTTCATTCTGTTCCTGTGGCTTTCCTTTTCCAGAGAGTAATCTTACACACTGGGTCAGCAGAACCAGATGGGGAGAAGAAAATAATCTAGCTCTGGTATTCTTAGTGGGATGTTAATGGTTCACCAAAAGTGATAGAGGATGGGTGATTTCTTTAACCACTAATTGTGAAATAAACAGTTTACGGTGAAGTGAGTCACTCTTCAGAAATACATACTGGTAACTTGGGTATCCTCAGTCTGTTTTGGCAGGAGATCCTAACATATAGTGGAGGATATTTTCCCAGCTATCAGGGTCATCAAAGAGTTCTAAGTCTGGTAACTGATTGTTACTTTTTACTGGAAAGCATGGATATATGATAAAAGGTTAGTTTGCTAGAAGCATGTTTTCACTTCTAGTACTGAGTACCAGAGACTTAGAAAGAGCACGTTTAGATATCCTGCATCTTTTTCAATTTCTGCTCCACTGTTTTATTTAGTAATGTCATCTTGTCGGTGCTCCTAGTGGCTTTTTGTGTAGTGTATGCTATTTCACACCTTGTGGCACCTAAGCTCTGATTTTTTAGATAGTTACTTAAGCAAGTGGGCTTATGCAATTTTCTATTCATTGTTTTGGGAATGAGCTTCCATCAACCACACATCTCTTCTAAAGCTATCACCAAAACCTCTTTGAAGCAAGGATATAAATGGGTTGGAGTGTGATGGAATATTTGCATGCTTATTCCTTGACTTTTTTTCAAGTGCAGTATTGACAGAAAGCTGTAAAACTGACAGGAATCAAATTAACATTCTTTAATGTAAGCTGTTATTGCAAAATTATCTAATTTACTGCAATGAATGTTCCCTCTCTCTTTCTCTTTTGCTTATAAATGTATAATTTTATTTTTCTGACTTGCAAGGAGCTAATGATGTAGTGATTGGTAGCATTCTTGTGGTTTGACTTTTAATCTCCAGTTGGAACAGGAAAATTTTGAAGAATGAGCCAAAAGCAAATTGCTGATTATGAACAGTGTGGTTTTTTGTTTTAAAGGCTGGAAAACATTCCCATTTCAACTAAGGCATCTTTCAACATAAGCCTGATTAGGGTGTTCTAGAGACATCTAGAGATGTAAGAAGGCACCATCAGTACCTTTAAAGCATAAATAATGTTCAGGAATCCTTACAGGCTCTGTAGATATGAATTAGTGAAGTGTTGCATGCAGGCTTGGGCTGTTCCTGCAAAAAGGACTTTTTCCATTTTCAAAATCCTTTTAGATGAGTTTTGGTGTAGATGATACATAATCTGATCAGAATGCTGCTGCATTGTTTGTACAGGGCTACATGGGGATAAGCAACATGCTGCTTGTGTATTCCCAGCACCACAGAGACTGAACACAGCACAGCTCTTTCCCCTGGTTGTTGTTGATTAGCTATCAGTGACATGGGCTCTGGAATGGCATCAGTGTCTCCTCATGTTCATCTCTCAGCAGTACTTGTACACCTGTAACAGTAATCTGGAAGACATGTTAAACCAGAAGGAGATGTGGTGGGCAGGTCTTGCTAACTAGCCTATCAAACTGGTTTACTTGTCCTTCCACCATAGTTGAGGGAGAGAGGAAGTGTCTCCTTCAGTTGGTGACTAGGAACCTTGGAGGTTAGTCCATCGCTGTGCCCTGGCTCCAGAAAGTGCTTAGGAAGAGGAGTCCGTTGTGATCAAACCTCTCACCAAGAGGTTACTATGTTGGCTGAGATGCTCCCGAACCAGCAGAATGATTCGGATCTGAGGGCAAGTCTTCTACCTAGCTCAGAGTACTTCACTAGAGGCCACTTCAAGTTTTTCCTGCCAAGTGTTTAGGATATCTTGTGGGTGCAGTTGCTCATATGTGAAGTTTTGGACCTTATTCCTGAAATAAAAATCCATAAGGTATCGTGATCTTGAAAGCAGAGTTGTGTTACTAAAAACAAATGTTTAAAAGTGAACTTTATTTTGAATGAATTAAAGGCAACCTTTTTTGATGCCTTGTTTTTAAAGCCACTGAAGAAAAATCCTTATTTTGTGACTGAAACAAAACTGTTGATTTGCTTGATGATGCCCAAAAAGAATGGCGGAGTACAAAGGTGTTTTTTTTGTTTTTTTTTTTTTATTGTGCCATAAGATTATCAATTACCAGAAGCCTTCCCAACAGTTATACCGTAATAGGAATACAGGCTTTTTCAAAGTTAGGAATTTCTATGCAAACATTGAAAGTTAATATAAAATAAATGAATAGCTTTATTGTAACAGGTTATGTCGTGATAGTACAAGGTAGAATTCTAGTGTAAGAAAAAATGCAGGTGGTACAAGCTATGATTAAAATGGTGCTTGTGAATTGTTTTCGGTTTGCGTTTTTTAAAAAAAAAAAAGTAGGTGGTGTTCTTGTGAAGTCTTAAAGATATCTTGTATGTTTCGCCAGTGGCTATTATGCATTCAGGCACCTCAGAACAAAGAAATGACAGAGAAATGGATGGCCTGGGCTTAACTAAGTAGGTGATGGTACAGATGAGGCCTGATAAGCTTAACACTTCATCTCTGTGCTGCCACTGTGGTTTGCAAGGAGATTAGAACTGTCTGACTGTGAGGAGGGCAAGCTCCACAAATTCACTCATACATGGCAGTTCTGTAATGAGGTGATACTTCATTCCTTAAACTACTGAACTAGAACTGCACAAACAGATGTATGCCTCTGGCAGTCCTGTGCGTGCAGCACAGGCTCTGCCGTACCTCCAAATGCAAACAGAACGTCCAATTGCCACAATTATATTTTATTGATGTACACTGTTCTTTGTACATTGTAATAATAAGGGACAAATTGTATTTTTGTGAAAGGAGGAAACCTGCAAGTAAATTCAGGGTGTTTACATTGCAGGGTAGAGTTTGACAAGAATCTAAATTATTATAATTTTTCAGTAGGTTAACATGACAAAATCTGGTGTTGGAAATTAAGAGGTTATTCTGCCCTTGGTTATGTGCATTATGTTCTTTCACAGCAAAACTCTTAGAAAGCTCACAAGATGGAGATGTGACCCTACATTATGAATCTTTTCACAGTTGCTGGTAAACAACCAAAGGTCAATCTCAATCTCAGAAGTTAGCTTTTTTGAGCTTGGTGACAGGAGTTTAGCAAAACTACATAAAGGATGTGTTGAGAGTCAGAAATGACCGCTGGGACCCTAATTCACACATAGATAGCTTTAAGTGCTGACTTGTTCTGCCTGCTTCAGTAGGACCACTTGTGATTTTAACTTAAGTATATGTTAATTACTCTGCTGTCTTAGAGGCTTGAATGCAGTTCACCAAGAAGGTTGTTGCTTTGTGGTGAGCAGAGAGGAATTTATCAAGATTGACTAGCAGTAACCTGTGATTCAGGTGGCTTTGTCTGATGTTCTGAGGTTTAGTGAAATTGTGTATTTTTATTAAGCAATGAAATAGCAGCAGTCTGCTGAGTTTGAACATTATCACGAAGAATGTATTTTAAAAATGGAAACTTTAAAGTTGATGTCTTTGTGGAAATGTGCTGTTAATTGTAGCAATTTAAAGTTTACTTTGTGCAAAAATAGTACTTAAAAGAATTAAACCACAATGAATATTAAAATTCTGTTCTTCAGAAAGTGATGGCACTCTTTTTAAAACCAGAGAACCAGTAGCTTTATCTTGATTCCTCTTCTAGAGGCTTGCTGGTCTAGGGCCAGTCCCTCAAAGTAACAGGACCACCAGATCTTTTTTTTAATTTCATAAGGAGGGGTTGCCTCCATTAGAAGCTGATCACTTAAACCTGGTCTGTCTTTAATTGCAAAAAAGGCATTATTTAATTAACTAGTGGAGGTGAATCAAAATAAGCCTCAAGATAAGCAAGCATTAATTTTTCAGTGCTAAGGCTTTCCATTATGGTATAATGAACCACATAAGGCTTAAAATGTTTCTATACGTATATTCCCTAGTAGAGTATTTGTGTTGCAGAAATGTGATTTTGGACATCGGCTGTTTATGCTAATGAACATCCCAACCAGAACAAGATCTTTTATTTGAGAAGCAAACTTTCAAATTGTAGTACTTGAAAATATCAGCCAGTATATGCATATGCTCCTAAAACACAAGCTGTTTTCTCTAGATGTGTGCAAATGAAGTAATATTTTTTAAGTGCTATAAGCATAAGAACAGAAAAGATACAGTAAGGAGATAACAGTGTGTGTGTGTTCTTTTTCTAATTAACAGCTTTTATGTGATTCAAGTGTTCTACTAGCTTCCTCTCATGTGTGAAGGGAGCAAAAATAAATTAATTACCATTAGCCTGAAGGAGAGCACACTGTATTCTTTACGACTTCATAGTATTGATTTGGCTATTATTCATGGCTTCTATTCTCTGCTATGCAGATTGATGCATCTTTAATTCATAGATACATTATCATTAATAGTGGCTTATTGACCAAGCAAAACAAAGCTGTTGCTGCGTCCTTTCTAGTGCAAAAGCCCCATACTTTTTCTGATAAATATATTAGTTTATGCATTCTATTCTAGAGTCTCGAGTTAGATGGTTTATTTCTCTATGCTATGGTGATGACCTGTCGTGGTGCTATATGTAACATGCTTTATTTTTTGGGTGAAACAAACTCTCTGGGTAATGTAATGAATTCCTAAATTACAAAAACTTTCTAGTCCTTTGAGAATCAGACAAAAGCTGAATAAGCTGTCTCTGTGTTTGTGTACGTATGATACAATTAACTGCATGTAGAAACCTCTGTAAATAATAGAAAAAGAATGTGCCCTACACTTTAACTTGAGATAGATTTGGTTCAGATTTAATTTTGCAAAAACAGCACTAAACTTGATGATTTGTTGAATTGTTTCCAATCTGATCAAATACTGACATGTAAGTAGTCAACTTATTTTCTTGTTTGGTCTTTTTTTTTTTTTTTGTGAGAGGAAAAAAAGACAAGACTCGAATACAGGCACGAGACTATACAAATTTTTAAGTAGAGGGTCTGAATCTGGTTAGTTTTTGACATGTTTTGATGAAGGCGATATCATTAGGGAGCTATGTACACTTTAATAAAATGTCTTGTGTTTTCAGTTTCTGGGGAAAATAATGACTGAGATCGAGGCTGCTATTCTTCACTCTCCTCTCCGCAAAATTTTAAATTGCTCAGTGTGTTTATTTACTCTTTACAGTGATGTTTTGGAATACCTGCTTGTAGTATAGCATGGGTATGATATGATACAAGGGCTATTATTCTGTAGATTATTCATCCAATTTTCATTAAAAAAAATAGCAAAAGCTACAAACAGAGCTCTGGCTGTGGTTTTGATGTGTTCGTTGTTTTATGCGCAGGGCTTTTTCTTAACTAGGTTTCAAGCTTCATTTTTAAAAGTGCAAGAGAGAAAAAGCTCTGAGGGGGAAAAAACATATTGGGAGCTAGTAGCATGCCAGTATTTCAGATGCCAGTCTAAGAATATATGCATTCTAGCTAAATGGTCCAAAGAGAAAAAGATTTGGGCAAGTTCTGTTGTACAGGGAGTTAGTCTGTATCATATTACAGTCTTTCAAAGGCAGTTATTAAATATTGGACTGAATGTGGTTTGGCAGTCAGACTTTAACCCTTTGTTTTTCCTTGTGTGTTCACCAGTTTGTTTTATGAGGCTTTGAAAGAAGTAAATCATGGTGAATATACTACTCTACCTAAATGTACAGAAAGGCTAGTCATTCTATGCTGTTTCTTGTGGAGTTTTATAAGTGACTGAGAATCACACACGAAAAGTGAAAAGCATTAGCTTGTGTGGCAAAAACACAAATGTGTTTTCATGCTTCCAGGCAGTGCCAAATACTATAGTTTGGTTTCCAAATCTTTTTTTTTTTTTTCTTTCATGGTTAGCCTGCTGAATTTTTCTCAAGACATCTGCACACAGACCGTGTGCAGGTGGTCTGATTTTTCAGAGATGCTGAGAACATACTGACATTGCTGGCTTTGATGTGACTGAGGGCAGTTTAGATTTTTGAAAATAAAATCCTTTTTCATGTTCAGTGATGAAATGAAGAATTGGAAGCTTCAATTTAGGTGCCTGAGTTCAGATACTCAGATGTTAGGCTTTCCCTTGTTGTTACAAGTCCACTTTGATACATAGTGTTCTGATACCTGTCTAAAACCCTGAATCAATATAAATACTTTTATCAGGTGGATACAGAAAAGTGCAATGATGAGATATAGCAGCGGGGATCAATGCCATGTCCTTCATAGTGACAAACAATGAAATAAAGCCCATTTAAGAGTTAATATTGAAGGTCCCACACAATGCAAAGGGTAAAGGTTTAGAAGTATTATCCAAGCAGATGAATGTTAGTTACAGAGAACATTGCAAATTACAAACAGAGTTTGGGTCCCGAGGAGATAAGATTACATGTTTCTTTTTCTGAGGAACAATAACCATTATCTATTCTAAATGAGCAGTGCTTTTAAATCTTGTCGCAAGACATGGGTATTGCTAAGCAACGGTTTGTCTTCGGAATGTACTTCAGTTTTTGTGTCTATACTCCACTTTGTCTCTAGCTTTCTTTGTTGCTCATTTAGGGGCAACCATGGAAGGTGGGGAGACAATTGTCTAGTTTTTCTGGGATGGTAAATAAGCTTTGTATAATAAAAGCGTATACAAATACTGAAACCCTGAACAACAGTTCGGGTGTAAAGCAGGCATAGGTCCACAGAAATGGAACAATAAGGAGGGAGAGAGACACACACAGAGTGATAAAAGGAAGTGGAATGAGAAAAAACATTATAAAGAGAGTCTGATTGAAAGAATTAGTTTGTGGATGTATCCTGTGACCTTACAGCACAAAGCAAGGTGTCTCTTTTGGTTGTCCTTGTTTCCAGTAACCATAAAGGCTTTCAGGGAAGACCAATGCAGTTTGGCATACAAAAGAAAATGTTGTAGTATCTCATCCCAGCTGAGAAATTGGTGAAAATAGTAAGTTGCCAGGTTCCCTACTTCTGAATCTTCAGTGACTCAGAATAAATATCCAGGATGAAAAGACTGCGTTCTCACATTTCTTCATACTTTTCTGAGGAGCAGATTAGATGTACATGCTTCTAATATACTTGCTTTCACCTGAAAATACAGTAATGGCTTTGCCTTGGATGAATGAACATGCCCTCTGGGTCATATTGTGATTCTGCAGTTTTATACCTATGGGTTTTTTGTTCATTGTCTAAAGCAGTTCATGTGCAATGCTGTAGTGAGTTTTCAAGAGTACCAAGTATATCTTTATGGAAAAAAGAGTCTCCAGGGCAGTTCCAGAATGTTCTTTTTTGGTTTAAATGTGAGCTTTATGTTCTCTTCTAAAATAGAAGCAAAGGTATGTATAATTACATAGATAGCTTCTGTAAAATATATTTCTAAAGCAGCTTTTCATAGTCTTGGTTAACTGGCTCTTAAAACACCCATGCCGGCCTGTGAAGAAGTTTCAGATGTCTAAAAGAATTTACAAGACAGTAATTTGCTTTTTCAACCATTTTCAATATGATTGAGTTTATAGTCAGGAAAGATGGTGAGCTGGCACTCTTGCAAAAGAGTCGGAAGTCCCCTCGGCCTCTGCCGCTGGACTCTGGAGGCAGCAGCGAGGAAAACCTTCTGAGGCGTTTTTTGTACCCTGGTTAGCCCTGACCCAAAGTAACTCTGTTAAAGGGAAAGATGGGAGTGTATTCCTGCCCTCTGTTTGACTGCTTAGAATTAGATCTCCTAACTAGATTGTTATTTGGATCACCCATTTTTGGTGATGGCTGTTTAGGCGGAGGCTTATTAACTACTTCAAGTAAAAATTGCAATACTGAATTAGTCTTAGAGAGCAAGCATTTGAAACTCCTGGAGTGTGTTTCCTTATCTTTTTATTTATTACAGAACATTCTAATTTGTGCCTCACCAATGTGACTGCTGCTTTTAAGTTTTATTTGTGATGAGAAATACTCTGTATTGTAGAGTAGCTTGTATCTTTCCACACTATCTCAGCTGTTTCAACCAGGTATATTTTTAAGACTCCTCCCATTATTGCTGTTTATGTGGTATACTTATACATACCTAGTTGTGCTAAGGTTTGAGGAGATACCTTGTGTGGACACGTTTCACAGACAGGGCAGAGGAATACTGCTAAAATCAGGCATTGCGTTGGTTGGTTTGTTTGTTTTTTATTATCATTCAGCTTAATGCTTTAATTGATTTGGTTTTGTAGCACTTGTATGTAGCAATGAGGTAAAAATAGGTCAGAAGTAAATATCTTTGTAAAGATTAAATATGCTGGGGATAGACTGCCCTTGCAATGACTGCAAGATACTTACATTGTATGTAAATTATTTTGCAAGGAAAGCAGTAACTATCCTTGTCATGTCTGCTGATGATAAATTTCCCAGGATAGCTGATCTTTGGCTATAATATACCAGGTACAGCTTTGAGTAGCTAATTGTAGTGCTATAGTACGCAACAAATATTTCAATATTTTGCATTTCAAAGTGTATTTTATGAAGTAACTAAATGGGAGTGTGAGGCAACAGGAGTTCCTCAGACACCAGTGCATGGCAAGAGTCAAACGTGACACGCTAATGTAGAGCTCCTTGGAGTCATTTGATGAAGCGAATAAAAATTTCTCTGCAGAAAGGAAAATAAGCGTGCCATCACACTGGTCATTGCTGATGGATTTCATCAACACAAAGAGGTTCAGTAAAGGTTAATAGGAGTGTGTAATGTGGTGTAACACAAACTCCCAATTATCAAGGAGTTCTCTAATGTCAAGGTGAGGAGAAATATGCCATTGTGACTCATCTTTCCTTACAGATCAAGCTGAACCTAACAAAGTTATCTGTGGTCTATTGGGCAGGGCACTGGAAGAGTAACCAAGAGAGCTTGTTCTCTTTGTAGTTGTGAACTGTTGTATGACATTGGGCATGTCACTGAATTTTTCTATGTCTCAATATCCTCATGTACAGAATGGAGATTATTATAGATACTCCTTTTATAAAGTCTTTGGAACTCTGTGGATGAAAAATTCTATACCAGCTCTGAACTAAAATAATTTTGTTTATAAATGCTACCAGCCATCATCAACAAAATAAAATCAACTCTTAATATTGCTTATTTTGTTAAGGCCTTTAAAGTTGCTCCACTGAATGCATTTTAGAGTAAGGAGGTCCAGATAATAAAAACGTAACGCTGGCACTCTAGTTTAAAAAAAAAACCCACCACCATAGGGTCAACATGATAATGGGAAAATACAAAATCTTTTACTAAGGAGACATTCACAGATGAGTCTATCAGAGGAGTGCACCATCTGTATTTGATACCTCTGCTGTGGTGGTGCCATCTGGGTACCCTTCTGCTCAATGGAAAAAGCTCAGATTCCCATTCACATGCACATGCAATTCTGGAGACTGCTTTTTATTTGGCTTCAAATTCAGGTTTATTCCAACAGTGCATATATAATTAGCGACCCCTCACTTGTGATGAAGCATTCAGAGGCTGTGCTGTATATTTTTAAACCTTCTGCTGGGAATTGCTCTGCCATCTCGCACGTGCAGAAGGGATGTGTGCTGGTGTGGTAGAGTACCGCAAGAGCTCAAGCAACATAAGGTTTGAACTGTCACAGTTTGTGTCCCATCAGTTTGAACATAGATATTGTTTTAAAATATTGTCTTATAAAACGCTGTGATAGATTTTTCCACATCAAGAGCAATTTATATTCTTAATTTTGATTCAAAAGCTCAGAGCCATATTTTGGTAATAGTGGAAAGCCTTGCACTGTGCATAGTTCCTTTAATTTCAACAGAACTGTTAATGGTGTAAGTCAGCACCTAATGTGACTACACTGTCAGTTTGCTCCACAAAAATTTTAGGTTTGGGGTTTTATAATTAAAAAAAAAAAACTAAACAAAACAACAAATGAACCCCCCCCTCCCCCCCCCCAAAAAAACCCCCAACCAAAAAAACCCCAACAAACCCCACAAAGTGTAAAAAGGAGTAGGTGTTTTTAAAGCACCCTGAATAAATGCCATTTGTTTTAAATTTTGTACAGTAGTGTTAATAACATCTAAATAAAAATTTATTATACAATGAGAAGAGCATAAAAAATGAATGGGAGCTTTATTTTTTGATTGCGATGAGGAATAGATTAGTGAAAGAAAGAACATTTTTCTTGATGCATAAAAATGTAGTATATTATCAACCTTCTGATCCCTACACTCTAGAAGAACTTGACCTAAAAATCCAAGGTTACTTTGGGTAGGAAAGTCAACGTTAGTGAAGAAATCCATGAGTTTAGGGCTTAAGAATTAACTGAGACAGAACTCTGTTTAAGACTGATGTAGCTTTTGACTCCGTAACTAAAGAAACCACATTAAGAGCTGCAAATTGTTTTAGCTGTAAGCTTTTTGCAGCCTTGCAGACTCATTCATTGATTACATTTGATTGTCAGGACATCTCAAATATAGAATTAAAATAGTTCCAATAAGCCAATTAACTCATGTGGCACTTCAAATCAGCACTTCTGTGCCAAAGGGAGTCACTGTTAGGGCTTACACGGCAGAGCATCTGAAGCAAGTTTGAACAATTCAAGCAATGCATAGCACAGCCTTTCTACTGGGCAATAGATATTAATTGAAATCAAAAGTTGGTGATTTAATCAAGAGTATATGTTTCTGTAATCTCACTTTACATTTGCAATGTTGAGACTTAACATCTGAAAGTGTATTTGGTATGGGGTGTTTTGGTTGGGGTTTTTTTGGGTTTTTTGGTTGTGTGGGTTTTTTTTTTCCAAATGGCATGGAGTAAACATACTTTTTTCATGGAAACAATGGATAGATTGAATGGATATTTGATCTTCCATTTGCATGCTGGTTCTGCTTTTTCATTATAAAACAAAAGATATATACACGCATCTATATTTAACATGTATGTGACAAAAACACTCTCAAATAGCAACACTTGTAAAGTATGTATAGCTATGCAAGCTATAGCTATGAATACACCTCAGAGGCATATATCACTCTAATATGCAACACAAACCGACAGATTACTTTTAAAAGATTATTACAGTATTCCTGTTGAGTAAATAAATTTCTGTAATCAGGATGGTAGTGATATTTACTGGCTCTGAAACTCCTGGGGAGGGGGAAGAATTTTCATCACAAATGGCTGTATTGTTCTGCGCATGTACAAAGCACCCACAGATTTGTCAAAAGACTGGTACTAAGGAGTGTTTACACACCTGTAAGTAACTTGACATTTTTTTTATATGGCATAAAGGCAATTATCTTGATTTTGATAAGAGTTGATAGAAGTAGATACAAATAGGAACACAAAGATCATGTTTCTCTTTGGAGAAGAAATGAGGAGTAAAAATACAAACTGTAGCTGACGTATGGTCTTTCTGAAGTTGTCTTGTTTCAAGAGGGTATTTCTTTTCCTGCCTTGGTCACTCAAGCTGCGTGGTTTTCTGGTGTGGTGGTTTTATTTGTTTGGTTTTTTGGTTTTGTTTTGCTGCTGTTGTTGGTTTTGGGTTTTGTTTGTTGTTTTTGGTTTGGTTTTTTTTGTGTGTGTTGATGTTTCAGTGCCAAATACTTGGATTGCATTAAATGCTTCAGACCTGAGTTTTGTGTAGATTGCTTTCTGGTATGTTATTTCTAGATGATCATTTACCATGCAAGAAAAAAGCCCCACACCTAAATCCATGAACGGCGTTAGAAGTTCTGACAGTGAAGTACTGTC
>NW_008824111.1:1053216-1058635 GCF_000699105.1 Pygoscelis adeliae | reverse complement strand
CACTTATGTGAAATGATCTGGCAAAACAGATAGTGAAGGAAAGAATGTATTTTTTGTGTGCTTTCCAAATGATAAATGTTCTTGTTTCTCTGGAGAATTTTTTACCAAATGCTAATTTTTGTAAGCAGAAAGAATCAGCATTCCAAGTTTGGTTGTTTTTTTTTTTTTTTTTGTGATGCAGCAAATCACAAGTTGTTCTGCTTGATCTTCTTGACAATTAGAAATCCACTTATATAAAGAAATGTCTAACTGACTCTTAACTTTTCATACCCTTTTGTTACGCAAGTCAATTACTTATAGTAAAGTTAGGGCTGTTTTCTCACATTTGTACTGTTCTTAAAAGGAATTACTGGGTATGTTACACATGGTGATGAGAATTTTTCAGTATCTCTTACTGGAATAATAGTATATTGAAAAAAAATAGAGGGCTTCATCTTTTTAAAAAAAACAAAACAAAACTTTATCATCAACTTCATATTTTTTACAGTGGAGGGAAATAGCTATTTAAGGCATTGCTTGGAAGAGCCATTCAGAGTAGCAGTACTACAAGGTAGTTTGCAAGGCTGGTATATAAAGGACAGCCTGGCCCAGAAGCTATGTTTTTTCACCACTGTCTGTGATAGCGTTTTGCTTAATTGCAACCCGAGTGGCACACTGCTGTTTTCTCAAGGTTACGTTAAAAGAAAACAAATAATTTCATTTAAAAACTATTTCAAATTTATTTCAAAGGAACTATGTCTCTGCTGTTTTAGTTAATTTATTTAAATTAAAAACAAATTTAACATGTAAAATCTAGTGGTAGGGAAATGAGAGCCTGGAGGTCAGACAGCCTCTGCGGTAAAAGGAAGAGAATCCATTATTAATGATGTCCTTTGTTACAGTTTTATTGTGTTTTTGTTTTCTCACTATCTGCTGTGATTCAGGTTTCTTGCACTGCTAGTTATTATAAAATTAACCGCTTTCTAGATTGAATCTAAATTCCCAGCCTCACGCACATTGAGTACTAAGAGGAAGTGCATAGACACACAGACTAAGCTGGCACCTCTTCCCTCCAGACGCAATCACTAGAGCACAAGGATACTAAAAACAGCTGGTGTTTTTTCCAACCACATCATTTCTCCTGTTTTGGAACCTTCCACTGACAGCTGAAAAAATAATAGAAGTATTTTTATGGCAATGAAATACTGAATGTAAAATACATATTATCTAAACCTCTTATTATGTAAACCTCTTGGTTGCCAAGGTCTTGCAGATCAAGTAAATGCTCCTAGTTTGTTGCAAATGTTCTTGAAGGTTTCCAACAATTGCCTAGACATGCACCATGCAAAATGTGTGGTCTTTTCAAATTGAACTTAAATAATAGCTACTATTTTCTCCAATTTTTTTTTTATGTTGGAACTTTGGCATTTAAATTAGGAAAAAATGAATTTATGTATTATGAGCTAGCATAATTATAAAATCATAAATTATCAGGTAATTAATCATTCCCATCTATTTTGAGTGCAAGTTATTATTAATTTTCAAAAGCACCAGTTACTCAAAATTGAGAAGGGTGGCTTTTTAATATGTTATCACAATAGCCTAATAGACTATATGGTATGATTCTCTGTGCCTAGAAAATTTGTCGACTTCAACCGTACCATTCAGTTTTCAGACAAATGCAGTGAATAATCTCCTGGTTTTCTTCACTTGATAGCAAAGCTTAAATCAATAAATCTGATGACCTGAAAACAGTCTCTTGAAGTGATGCATTTTAGAATACTTTCTAAGAACTCAAAGGTCAAGTCTGAAGGAAACCATTTTTATCACAACTTGATATGTTAAACATGATCTGTGCAGCTTGAAATAAGCGATTCAAAGTTGTACTTGATCTATTGACATAATAAATGTGATAGTTGTTCATGACACTGCAATTTGTTTCATTTGTTTTAAATTCTCCAAAACTTCAAATCCTGTGGGATGTGAACAGACTTTGACATCGTTAATTAACTGGGAATGTTTTCAATTTACTTTTAATTTACTACATTTTATCACGGTTAGTATTTGTTACAATAACATTTATCTCTGTTGTCTACTGTGTTCTTGTATTTTCTCCAGTAAATAAAACCCCAATATTTTTCTGTTTTAGACAAAGTACTGTGCTATCCTAAATTAATTTTTTTCAGAGTGGAGAGTAGTGAGTTTAATAATGGCATAAATGGACTTGCAGAGTTGAAATCGGAACTCTGCTTATGGCATTTAAATGCAGACCAAGAAGGGAAAAAACCAAATCTTCCCTCCTGCCTCCAGGGAGCAAAATGCAGGTGGTCTGCTTGAGGTTTCTTAGATTACTTGGACTAATATTAAAATCTCAGCTAGAATAGAGCCTCATAACTGGAAATAGTGTGGGGGAAAAAAAAATTATTACTGAAATTAGAAAATTACAGAATATAAAAAAATTTAGTGTCCTACATGTTTACTGGCAACTTTGTATATTTTAACCTTCTTATGAAATTGTCTGCAAATGATGTTTTATCAAATATTATTTGCCTATCAAAACATTCACACAAGGTTTTTACAGAGAAGAATAAAGATTAAAGCAAGTCCAAAGTGTTATTTAGCCTTGAAAAATTAGTTTTGTCAGAAAAAATGGGTACAATATGTGCAGGCATTCACTTACAATAGAGTCCTTCCTTCCATCACCAGCCAGGACATGACTGGTCCCGACTTATTCACTGTTTTGATCATTTTAGTGTTCATCCAGGTGCTTTGAGCCATTGTTTTTGATGCTGTTATTCTTTCTTCTCTCTCTGGAGTTATATAAGGTTTGGAGAGAATTGTAATTCTATAGGCAAGTTTTATTGATAAATCTCTTTAATAATACCAGCTCATTTTATTGACTCAATATTGTGCTGTGGGTTGCACTAAGAGTTTGCTTTAGAGGTTTGGAAGATATTTTTTGCACACATGGCTAAAGCTGGCAGAAGCCAGGTATGCTTTTCGTCTTCCTCACAGTATCATGGAGGTACTATTATGTGAATAGGTTAAGGGTTTGGTAATGGGCAATGATTAGTTCATCACAACTCACACATGTTTTAAATAGAGATAAGCAACTAATAACTAGACTGAAAGCCATCACTTCTTAGAGTACAGGTTATAGTGGAATGACGTGGGAAAGAGGAGTGTTCTCAGTACTAAACGTTTTGAAGATTAACTCCAAAGAATAGTATGCTTTTTCTGTATATTATATTTTCACAAGCTTCATTGTAAACACTGATAAAGAAAAAATACTGATATGCAGAAAACAGAGGATAAAAATTGTTTTGAATATATTTTTAGTGCTTAGTCAGTCTGAGAGTTATTCACACTGTGAAAACAGACCATAAGCTAATGCTCATCCATATTGTATAAAGGATACTTTTAGGCTTGCATTCGGATAAAGACTCATGTTTATGTGGTTTATTTAGGGTTTTCTTTGCATGGAAAGTTAAGAATGTTTACATAAGCTTGTAGTATAAGTAATCATAATGTAAGTATTGTGTAAAGCTCATGAAAGACATCTACAAGTTCAGCTGAGGAGGATTCTAGGTTGCTAAGGCCTAGTGGATTGCCAAGCATATCACTGGTTTTAAACGATTTTTGGATGGGATATGAGAATTTTTTATTACTTTTTTGGCTGTTGTTTGGTTGTGGGGAGGGGTAATTTAAACGTTGTGAAGAGGAATTACCATTTTCCTACAGTGCATGAGATAAATATTTCTATTATATTTTCTTAACAGAGTTCTGGTTCTAACTCAGTTGTTCTATCCCTGTGACAGCATCTTGGCACAAAGCAGCCTTCTGTCACACAAATAAACATAAATGAAGAATGTCAGCAAAAGTGTAATATGAAACTAATAATTAGTTGTCAAAATTTCAGCTGGTTCACTGTGAATGACTTTTCCTTAATTCTTTTCTCTTTCTTTTTTTTTTTTTTCCTTCCAGAAATACAAAGAATATGAGAAGGACGTTGCAATAGAAGAAATTGATGGCCTTCAGCTTGTGAAAAAGTTAGCAAAGAATATGGAAGAAATGTTTCATAAAAAGTCTGAAGCTGTACGGGTAAGCAGCAGATCAATCTGCTATTTCATTCTGTGATGTAAAACTAAGTATATAATTTAGGCTCTGCTCTGAAGGCTGTACTAGCAATCGAAGGTGCTGAAGTGGAAGTGCTAAAGCATTCAGAAGTATTTTAGGATCAGCGTTCAAGAGAATAGATATAAGTTATTTGTACCATCAATAGATAAATGCAAGAAAGCGTAACTAGGTTTGGACTACCAGTTTCCCATATGAGTTTGTAAGGTATCACTTGTGTTCAGTAAAACATAACTACATATGACTGTGCATTAAAATGTTGGATTTCAAAATATCAGACCAAAGCAACTTAATTTAACTGTTCACGGTTATAAAATAGGATTGCAGGGAATCTTCTGAGTTCAATAACTGCCCTTTAGTTCAAATCTAGAAGAAGATGGAGATGCCTCAAATGGAACTAAATCCAAAATTCCTCTAGTTGTGGTAAGTACTACATCACTCTAAAGGCAACTTTGTTAATGATCATTAAGTAGCTACACTGAGCTTTCTGTACATCTGTAGGTTTTGGGGTTGGTTTCTTTCTTGATCTCCATTCTGATCTTTCGTAGTAGCTTTGGCATCCTATTAGATTATATTTACCATGAAAAAAGAAGTTGTTCCAACTTCTGTGTTTTACTATATCAAATAGGAGTTCATTGTAACATGCATGTCCTAAAGAACAACAGGTCTTCCTGTTGTAGCTTTCATTTTGCATTATTCTTTGCTAGAAGTTGAGGTGACTGCCTCTAACAGTAGTTCCTGTTACATCACCTGTATCAACAGAGCAATGGGACATTATGGTGATGCCGTTTACTGCCAGCTACACTATTTCAGCCAGATTTGTCTGCTCAATTGAGTTGAAGGTCTTTGTGTCTCAACTGTGGAGCTTAAGGCGTCACCTAAGGACAGGGATTCCATTTGTGTAACTGTAGATAAAATTTTGCCTTCAGCCTTTTATTTTTTGTTATGGTGCAAAAGGGAGGAAGGAATTTGGCTATGTTTTAGAGGTTGAATTTTCTGGGCTGGCAGCAAAGTAAAACATATTTCAGCTTGTAAACTGAGCACACTTGGCAAGGAAGCAGAGAAAGACAATAAACATGGAACCCCGCGATGCTATTTTTACAGTCTGTTTTTCAGAGAAAAACTGTACTTCAAGATGTGTGCAACAGCTTCCAGAAGCCTGCAGAATATTGACTCTGGGGGTGTGTGTGTGTTTTCCTTGTTCCTTAGAAGAGAAAACTGCTGCCCTGAGATTGTAACAATGTGAAAAAAACGTTCTTGGAGCAGCACTCGTTTAGAGCGAGAAGTGACCAGCAAGCTGCACACA
>NW_008824111.1:1046791-1053189 GCF_000699105.1 Pygoscelis adeliae | reverse complement strand
GTGTGGAGTGCTCTTGGGGAAGAGCAGTTTGACACTCAGTTAGAGCTTTGTAGCATATGTTTTCTAACATTTGTGAGTATTTAGAACTGATTTGGCCTCTTTATGCAGATGGTGTTTTTGTCTAAGGAGGACGAAAATATAGGACCAATGTAGGCCACCCTGCTCTGAGTGAAAATAAGCCCAAATTCTGTGAAGTTAAACTATGCATATAGTATTGTGTGAAAAAGTTTTAGTGCTGGAAAAACTGACTGAAATCCAGAGCCTTCTTTGGAAGGTTTCCATCTTTGGAAAGGAAGCTAGAAGCTTGGTTTGGACAGGGTCACTTCTTTTAGAAAACGATCTGTTTAGTGTACCTTCCAATAAAGTTGTTCTTTTTTGCATAATTACGTAATGTGGTCCATCTTGGTTGCTAGAGATGTAGTGAGGGACCTTTTATGTTGTGGTAATAAGCAGTGCTTAGTATTTTATGTCCTGATAAGGACAAAATCCTTTGGTACAGTGCAGGTTTTGCACGAGTTCCATCTTTGGTACATCATAGCTACTTTTCTCCTCATGTCTGGAGAGGTGAGATAGGAGTTACAAAGCCCATATGGACCTCAGACCTCTGCTCCATGTTGAGACAAAGTAATACTGCATCACCTTGCCTCTAAAGTAATAGAATTTTGACATAAGCTTTTGATGGAAACTTGTACGAAGAGCACTGAAACCTAGAATTCACAGTAATATTTTAGATACACTGGCGGTAATATTAGGGTAAGTACTAAATGAGAAGAGTACCTTACAAAATATCTCTTAGCCCTAGAAATAATGGGGCGACCATTGCAAGGGTTCAAATCCAAGTGCTCAGAAAAAGGTGTTCCGATGTTACCCCAAATTGTTACCTTACACTGCTTGTTGAATTAACTTCAAGTAGACATCAAAATCCATGGTTTAATTTAAAATACTTTTTAGATAAAACATTTTAATCAACATACTTTTTCAGATTCTAGCAGACGTAGCAATCTGCGACAACTATTCAGAAAGCTGCAGTATATAAAATGTTTAATTTGTAGAAAAGGCCAAGAAGACTTGGAAATATAGAAAGAGGATGGCTTGGAAAGGCCTTCAGCTTTTTTGGTTTGCTTTATGCTTTCAAACACATTAACTTGTTCGAAGCTACTAATCACGTTTGAACTCTTCTCCCTCCTCCCTCTTTATATTCTGGTTGAATTTTTATCTTTCTGTCTCATCGCTTTTCATAGTGATTAGTTGGTTCAGTGTGATTTTTATCATATTCATCCCCTGTTTGAATTACCCTTCAGTATGCAATTATCCTATCAAAGAATGTCCTATTTTTGTGCTGTCAGATACATAAAATAAATGGAAAACTGAAAGTGCTAAACCAATTATATAACCTTTTGTCATTTACTTACTGATGGAAACCCTTGCAAGCAACCTCCCCCCCGCTGGTGTTCACTATTTACCTTAGATTTATGTCAGTTCAGGATATTCCTGTTAACTATTTCCTTCCTAATACTGCCCTACTTGATTGAATTTCAAAGAGGCAACTTCAGATTTTATTTTGAAATATTTGTGACATGATTTAAGTTAAAACCACTGAAGAGTGGTTTTGATTCAATGTTGCTGATGCTTTGTTTCTAGCTGTGACAAATGTAGATGTATCCATTTACCTTTAAGACTATGACATTCGAGTTGGGGAAAAATCTTACTGCCCATAAGGTGGGGTAAGTTGGAAATGTTTCCTGCGTCATTCAGTAGCGGGTTTAATTTTACAGCCAAACCCAAATAATCCCTTTGAGAGCCTTGTGTAGTCCGTTGTCACTTGTGGTATTGCTTCAGTTGCTTTTCCTGGACTTCTAGTGATTTCACTCATAGGAAATGTGCTTGACCAGTCTTAATTTTAAGTTAGCTGTGATTTTTTTTTTAATTTTTTTGAAGGTTTTATGATACTCTAGTGACTCCACTCGTTTGAAACTGAAGAGAATAGAGCATGATGACATAATGCTCAGTAACAAATGACTACTGCACTAAACTCGATAGTGAAGAAGAGGTGGAATTAAAACTATTCATTCGGTACTTTTACTTTTCCTAGTTAATGGTGTAATAGGAAAAAAATCAAAGGAAGATAGAGGGAAGTGAAAAAGAAAGCAAAATGAAAGATAAATAAGTTATTAGGGAATATTTAAAAAGCTATTATTAACACTTTAGCTATGCAGTTAAATTTCTATTTTCATTAGTGTTTCTTTGCAAGTAAAGAGAATCCTGTAAAAATGATTGTTGATTTACTTGTAAGATGGCAAATCGAGTGTTAAGGATTATTTTTCTTTAAGGCAACTACCACTGGTGCAGTGGAAAATGCCAATAAAAGATTTCTTTTTATTAACTTTTCCTACTGTAGCTACCTAGTGTTCATTGTGAAGCTGATTCTCATTATAACTGTACGGTGAAAAGTAATTGCTGTTGTACAGTAATTCAATTTCAGTGCATTCATGCATCAGTAAGCCAGTAGGGTTTATCTAGAGAAACCTGGGACTTTAAAGCTTTTTATCATGAAATTCCACATGCAGACAAACGTTCTTTCAAGGAGTAGAATATCAGCATTTACATTTAACAAACATTTGCAATGGAGAAATGGATTTTTCTTTTCCACCAATGATTTTTACACCAGTCTTCAAACTGCTTGCAGATACTATTAGGATGATATTGTTTATGCACAGTTAAAAAAGTGTAATGTATGTATTTGAAATGTTTGTGCTTATTCATATATGTGGATGTATATGTGTATGGGCACATATCTTTACACACACTCATATTGAGGTTTATATATGTAATATCAATAGATGCAATTTACTGTTGATTTTTGGCATATATATGTAAGCAAAGTATTTAACTACATGTACTGCATCCACATATTTCCAAGCAAATACTGGCAAATTGGTATCCAGATCAATAAATTAATTTTTATTTAAAATAAAGTGATATGTTGGTGAATGCAAAATGAACTTGGCTGGATGAACATGGAGATCATGGCAAGTAATCCAGAGCTGAGAGTGAAAGGTCCTAAACAGAGGAAGTTTCTTTCTCCATAGGAATATTTTGCAGTGCTCTGAATAGGCTTATTTATGAAAGCTTAGTAAAGAATTCATACTGAATATTGTAGTCGATGAACGTAGCTTTTATTTACAATCAAGTACTTTACTGTTTTCTTGGATGTATTTGGCATTTGACTAATTTTTGGTGTGTAACTTAATGGTAAGTTCTTCCCCATTTGATCAGACGTGTTGGTACAGAAGGTAGTTTTTGTTTTCTGGTTGGTTGAGGGCGGCATTTAGAACTGGATTTTGAAAGTAGATGCTTAAGTAGACCAATTTCTTACCCACTGTTAAATACCTTTCCATTCCAGGAGTTATTTCAGTCATTCACTTTAAGATTGCTGCTTCTAGTTGTTGTCACTGAACTCGTACAAAAGTGTAATCACAGCAAACAAACTAAATAAAACTCAAATTTTAGAAAGGTGTCACTATTTCACATGTTGTCATTGATATGAAAATTTTTTGTATAATCTTTTGGGGGCTTCTTTTCTTCTTAGAGTGGATAATTTTTGTCATGTTCTTCGGTTGAGGTTATTGACTGTGGCCTTCCCCTCCATTTACATTTAAACGCATTGTCACTTTTGCCAGTGGTTAAATCCCTACAAGTGTCATCAGAATCGGGGAGTGGTTACAGGGAGGAGAGTCTGTATCCTCATTGAGGAAAGGCAGAGAAAACTCAGTGATGAGAAAGGACTTCTGTATCACTAGGGGTGATGCAGAAGGGACCTGAATAAATTGTGGGAGCTTTTAATGGATGAGGAGTAGAAACAAAAAAAATACTGTGATAAGATGTTATATGGCAAACAGGAACCTGATGAAGGATTAAAAACAAAACAAAAAAACTAAAAAAATGCACCTTTCTGTTCAGTAGTCTTGGATCTATGCTCTTAATACTATTGAGCTGGTTTTTGGTTTTGTGTGTGTGCATCTGTGACCAAAGTAGATATAGTTCTGAATATAGGGGGAGTATATCTGTTGAATTAGATAAAATAACATTTTTACTCCATTAAATTTAAAAGAACTCTGTCTTGAATGAATATGTGGTATTGAAAGTACATTTAACACATATATTGAAGGAGCATTTAGCTCTAAGTACTAATCTGCAGGGTTATCCAAGTAGATTATTAGCTGATCAAGGGTAACCGTATTGTTGTCTAGACATTCACAGGACCTGCAAAGCTTTGGATCTTTTGTGCACCTTACAGCTCAGAACACTTCCCAGCAGTATCATTATCTTACTTTTATATCAAAGATCAAACATATCAAAATGTAACATACTACAAGACATTGCCAGTGTCCTAGGTCCATTGTGTATTATGTTTTCTTACAGCCAGGTGTCTCTGGTGCAGACATCGTTATGTATAAAATAAACTGTTTGATATTCCTTCTATTATGGTTTTAAATGGGATTTTAAAATAACAGCCATCTGCATAATTTTCTACCTCTTATTTCTTCATATATAATCTGTGAATTAAGAATTGCTGGGATGTAATCTCCAGTTTACTGGAGATTTCATACTGGAGAATTTTTGTAAAACCCATTAAATCAGGGAAGTTGAAGTTGTCACTGCTGTGTCGTTATGCCAATTAAGAGCATTTACTGAGGACAGAACATTTTTGCGTGGTGGGGTTTAGTATTTAGATAGTACTTTGTTAACTTGGAAGTTGAAAAATAATAAAGGCTTCCCACAGTGCTTAGAGAAAAATTGAGGCAAGTGAGGAATATTCCAGGTGAATTTTGAACTGATTTCTTTTGAGACTGTTTTAAATGTACACTGTCTTCAGTGCCCACTGTGTATTTTATTACACTGTATTTTTATTCTGATTTTCTATTACTTTGATCAAGGCTAGATTGGGAATGGCATTCTTGAGAAGAGAAGCGAATAATCATTCACACTTCATATTCATATAATAGAAGATAGAAAGGTCTTAAACGTCAAAACTTATTACTTTGCTAAGCTCACTATTTCTAAATGTATAATAAATACGTTTTCACTATCCATGTTGTTCCCTCATTGAGCTAATTTGCATCTGCAGAATTAGAAGGAAGGAAAATGAATATCAACATGCACTCTTTAAAATTGTGCTGCTCAGTGGATGCTATTCTGACTCCTGATTTTTTGTTTCATATATAATAAGACAGGTTGTTTTTTGTCAGCAGATGGAAATGAAAAAAAATACCATTAAGTTTATAAATTTACGGGAGGAAAAAATTATAAATGGTTGTGGGTGGAAGGAAATTGTGGTGAACCAACCCAGTGTTGCTATAAATAGTTTTAAATGGCAGAAAAAAGACATAATGAATAAAGGAGAGATGGCTACAATTGTGTTAATTACTGCCAACAAATTAAAGGTTTTCAGCAATATTTTTGATTCACATTTAGTATTTTAGCTGTAATTGTTGCTAGTTACTTTTGGTATCATTTGAATTTTGCTCACAGTTCTACTGATCTCCTTCATATTTAAGTGATGAATTTCTGTTCTGAAAGCATTAAGAGCTTTATTTACTTTTTAGCAAATTAGACTACACTGGAAAACAAAAAGATGGTTAGTAATCCACCGACAGTCAGTGGAGTATTCAGTAGCATAATACATAACCTTGATAGTCATAGTTTGAAGAATATTTAAAAGCACAGCAAATATTTTTCTTGTTTATTGCCATTGGACTTAAGGGTTGTTTTTGCCAAATGTATAGAAGTTAGGATCTTCAACAAATGAAGCATTCGCCAGACCTATTCTAGTGCAGATCAGCTAGATCATGTATTGCTTTTTTGCTTTTTATTTCTCTGAGTTTCCCAAGAAATGTGCGTATTTGCAAACAAATACTGCTGTGAATTCTGAAAGGGAAAAAAAAAAAAAAGTTGCTTTTTATTGGAGCGTAGGTAGGCTTCTCTTATCCTTAGCCTTTATTCCCATGACATAGCTGCAATATGAGTGCTCAGACTGTCCTCAGGCATGTTGCTGGTGAACAAAAGAAATGAAGGGAAAAGCTACAATCAGTTTATCTTATACCTGTACTACCTGTGTAATGGAATAGATAGGTTTAATGGAAGTTAAGGTTTTTGCCAGTAGACCTCTCTGAATCATAGTAGGGAGCCTAAGTGTGTTGACTAAATCTTTATCTAACTCTTATATGTCTTAAAATCCAGGTTAGCTGAGTCTACAGAAAGCTATTCTTTAAATGGGGGGGGGGAGGCAAAACCTGAAAAACTCAGTTGCTTTGTCTCATGCATTATTTCTCAGTGTTTGTCTTCCACAGAATGAAAAGAAAACCAGCAAAAACTTCAGGGAGATCTTTCATCTGCTG
>NW_008824111.1:997873-1046724 GCF_000699105.1 Pygoscelis adeliae | reverse complement strand
AAATTTGTAAATTAACCTTTTTTCTCTGCTTAGAATGAATTTTCTGTTTTCGGTCTCTGAGTGCTAATATGTATTAAAGAAAACTTTAATACAGAAAATGAACTTGCTAGGTACGTTTTTTGAGGAAGGAGCAGTAGTTCATGTTGATCGTGTTTAGGAGACTCAGGGATATGTATTTGTCAAGATTTCCAGGGAATTATGTACATTACCTGGTCACATGCAGTATCTAGGAACTACTGTTTCCTAAAATGCATGCTTTTAAGGCTCTGCAAATTTGGAGCTTTCATTGTCTTGGTATAGCTTAAAACAAATGATCTACAAAAAATGAAGAAACTTGAACTATGCTTTGAATTTTGGCTGTCTTTAAATGCTGGCATATTTGTATCTTTTTTTTTTAAAAAAAAGCCCACACAGTCTTAGGAAATTAAGTGAATTTCTTTTGGAAGTTCAAATTTAGAAAAAAGAAAAAATACTGTTAAGAAAAAAAAGGGGAAAAATAAAGACTTGTAGAGAAAACCTAAAAGCATTTGCTGCTGGAGATGATTATGACTGTTTCATCTTCAGTGCTGAGAAAAGAAGTGAAAAGTATTTAAAGATAGCGCATTCAAATATAGAACACTTATCTGGAAATACAGGCAGAGAGAAAAATCAAACCAGTCACTTCACAGAATAATTATTGTATTAGATTTCATTGCAAAAGTACGTAACATTCAGTCTTTGCCATCAACAACATAAAATAGCTTTCCATGCAGCAGGAAGAAAACTTTTGGAAGAATGAAGTAGGATAAATTAGCCTCATGTATCCTTCTTTCTTATCACTGTTTTAAGGTATTAGCATATTTTAATATTTTACATTAGCTTCAATTATTTTAACAAAAATAGTTATGTTGTCCAACTTGCTGTTCAATGTATGATTTTAAACTAGTCACTTCAAATAGTAATCTGTTATAATTAAAATTTAATTCCACTTGTACAACTGTCAGTTGTTTGATTTTTCAATTCTAATTCTTATTTAATATTGTAAATACATATCATTAAATCTATTTTTGGAATTATAAAAATGATTCTCAAATTTTATAAATACTGGTACTTTTAGGTCATTAAAAAAAATTAATGAAAAAAGTTCAGAGTTGGCTCACTTTGAGTGTTTACTGGTACTTATTATTAATTGACTGCTTTAAATATTCTCTTGAGAAGATGCACTATAGCTTGCTTGCTGTTCATGTAACATTAGCCTGTTTTCCAAAACCTTACACGCATTCGATTTAATGCTTAGATGATGAAAAAAGGTATCTTCTTAAAGAGAATGCTCAATTTGGTGTAACCTACATTTGTACAGAGTGGGTTTTCAAGTTTCTGCCTCCTTTTCTTGTTGCACGAATGATGTCACACTGCTCTCCGGTCTGTGGAGCATGAGGGAATGCTAGGAGCAGTAGTAAGGGAGGAGCCTGGTAATAGCTTTCCTGGAGGGATTTAATGAATGGTCATTTATCAATATTTTGAGTAGGAGACACACTATCATCTCTGTATGAGTCTTCATTTTAAGAAATGAACAAAATGATATAGCCCTGACTCTGCAAAGTTTTTGAAGCGTGCTCCTTGGCTTGTTGTGGTGTGCCTTGGGTAACTACTGCTTTCTACAGCCACTTGTTTGTCGCTTGCCTCCCAAACATGCCTAGCTAACCAATTTTCCTGCCTCACCCCGTAGCTGGGTCAGGAGGTGCATCAGGTCCCAAGTGCTGGATTTCAAACTCTGCACAAAAGGTGACTGTGCTGAGCTAGAAATAAACTGGTGGAAAAACAGTTTGGTGGTCGTTTGTGGTTTAAGTCTTGTGTCCACCTAAAACTGCTGCAAGTCTTCCTCCATAGTAGCTCTTAAAGCACTCGGAAGCATTTTAATGAAAAGAGCTGTAAAGAGAATTCATTAGTATTTTTTAAGAGCTTTAACTCTTCATTCTGCTCTTTATTTGTGATAGAGCTTCCAGCAGGTACTGTGTTAGGTCAGGCACGTTAACTTAGCCTAAACTGCCACGGGAGCACCATTGTGAGAGAAGAACCTCCTACACAGGTAACTGAGGGCAAATACCCCATTTATCCTCCTCGCTTCTACCTTTCTTGAGTATATTTGACTTCAGTGTAATTAGGTAGGAAGATGCCTGCTTAATGTAAAATACTTTCAGCTTAGTTCATTTGCTATATCATCTCTAACAGCTGATCATGTGTTCCAATGTACACAGCGCTGGTCAGCACAGTTACTTTCTCTTTCTCCTTTTGGATTTTTAACGCTTACTGGTTCAAAAGTTATTCTGCCTCATCTCATTTTCCCTTAACACTATAGTTACTTTTATTTTCTTATTTGAATAGATTTATACTTTACAGATTTATACAATAAGCCCATCATGCTCCTTCCCCCAGTTGAACAGTTTCTTTAAGATTGGACAACCAAATGGACTCTAGCAGTCTGTTTTTTAAGTGCACAGGCTCTCTAATCTTTCTAGGCAGCTTCCCGTGAGGGTGGGGGTAAACAAACTCTTCACAACAGCATTGACTTTCAGGTGGTCACAATTTCTGCTTGAGTAAATCAGGAGTGCAGCCTTATCATGACTGGCCTAGTGCTGTGTGAAACACTTTTGGGAGACAAAAGCAGGTTGAAAGTGAAGTCTGCTTTTTTTTTTTCCTGGAAAAGCAGGGTTTTTTTGAGAGTGAGTTAACTGAAGCATTTAGTTAATGCTCTTGTTTTGAACTGTTTTTTAACAGCTGTGTGAACTGCAACTGTAATAAAACATGAGACTTGAAGCTGTAACTAGAACTTCAAATGTTTAAAACTAATCTTAATTTTAATGAATACCAAGAAAAAGGCTCAAGTTTTGTTAGCCTGTACTTCCATGTGCTTGCAAGTTGGCACTGGCTTTTCAAAAAGAAGTCACCCTTATCAGCTTCCACAGGTGATTGCTCCGCTCTCCTTTCTCCATTGCCGTTCCTTTCCCTCTGCTGCACTGTGGCAAATGTTTGTGTGGCTGTGCAGGGTGAAGTCTGAGAATTATAAGACTGAAGAATTATCCAGGCCGGAAACCCCAAAACAAAAACCTGAGAGGGGTTTTCTTTCCCTTAAATTAATTAAGATTTTGTTCATTGCATGAGATGAAAAATACTTGTAACAGCAAAGCATAGGAAGGAGACAGGAAGGAGTTGGATTGTATGCTGCTTTTTGGCTTTGCCTTTTTTCTTTTTTCTTGTGGGGTGGCAGTGATGGCTTTAAAACCATATTGAACCATTTTCCTATTTGTTTGGATGTTTTTCAAGCTCTGTGGTGACTGCACAGCTGTTTAGGGAAATTGTCTAATCGCTTGTATGTAAATGAGATGCTTCAGGTCTGATGATGTACGTGTTACTGTGCTAAATCTTTTTTGCTGTTGCATTCCATACTGTTGCAGGTGAGCATCTCCTCCTCCAACTCAGTTGTAGATAATCAATTTCTCGTGTATGTTAGCTGCAGAAAGCTGGGCTCTTTAGCTCAAACTGTAGATGTCTGATCGAAAATGTCAAAAATGTTTCAAATTAGTAACCTGAATCTCTAGAACTTCAGAAAAAAAGAAACAGGATTTGGAACTTTCACTTTTTGAGGGACTAAGGCAAACTGGCTCTCACACAGCACGTATCAATTGTTAGATTTGAGGTTTTGCTAGGCAGAAGGGCAACATCTCAGGAACAACATAAACTCACTGAAGCCTGAATCTCATAGTGCTCAAATTCTGATGGTACTTCAGTCTTTGACACTGGAGATCAAGCAGCTTGAGGGGTGATCGGAGGGGTGGAAAGAACCCTACTAAAAACATAGCCTTGCTGTTGATCGATGTTACGGATTGATTAAAATGTGCTTAAAAATAACATGTTAACGGATTTGAAATCACTTCCGAAGACGGACTCTGAACATGGGGTCTCATGAAAATGTCCAGGCAATTCTTTCCATGTACACAGACAAAAGGATCTTAAAACATTTATGTTACAGAATTAGGATTTGTGGAAAGAACAGCTGAGGACCACAGCTCTGTAAAGCAGTACTGCTGTGCACTTGTGTAAGAGCAGGTACAGAGCATGACACGTATCCTTGAGATTGCTTTTCTATTTTGAGATTATGTGAAGCTAAAAATCCCAGGGGGCGGGGAAGCAGACGTGTGATTTTTGGTTTTGTGTATTTTAGGTTTGGAAGGAAGAATGTAGTGTAGCTCATGTTCAAACTTCTAAGTCTTTTTTTAAGCATTGTGTCATTTGGTGCTTTGTCTTTGGTGCTGTAGCAATAGTAACAACAGCGTAGTCACTTATTTCAGGTAACATCTTGATTTCAATATGTAATTATGCAACATTAACTTTATCTTTTAAAATTAGTTACACTGAAGGGAACAAACAATAAATTATAGAGAACACCTTATAACTTATTTTACTGTCCATATAAATAGATATAGCTATGTATTCTTGGATCAAACACATTTCTCTGTCCTTTAAGTGAGCACAGCGTATCCTGGATGATTGCTTCTGGCAATGCTGTGCAAGTACTCCAGGAGGATAAACTGAGTAAATCATATCAAAAAAGGTGTTTCATGGAAGAAAATAAACAGTTCCAAACTAATGCTATAAATTTAAGTTTTGTTGATGAATCTTTTTTATTATAAAGGTTAAAGTACAGCAATCATTGTGGCACAAAGCACTACAGAAATGCTACATTACAGAAAAATCTTGTGCCCTGTATTTCTGATGGGTCATTTCAGTGCGATGAAAAAGTGCAACACAAACATATGCAAGAAAAAAGGAAATAACTGCTCTGTACCCATGAGTCTGTATTTTAAAAAGAAGCTGGAATTGGAGAAGCAAGCTATGCTGCAGAAAAATGCACTTAGACTGCACTTAGAGATTTCATGTGTCTTCACATCACCCTTCCCAGATTTATCATGGCATGGGCTACGATACAAAAGGATTACAGGGCAACTTTTTATACATGTCAGAAAAAAACTGCGGGATATCTGAGGTTAATTCTTTAATTCTTATGTGTAAGGATAAGACAGCATTTAAAACCACTTTAACTGGTGAATCTTTAGCACAGGCAGAGGACACTTTAAGGGAGAACACTGGTAAACATTTTTTATTTGCTAGTTTATACCTCACTTTGTTCCTACGGTGGGGTGTTTGGTTTTGGTACCCTTTGGGGCTAGCACGACGAGGGGATTTTGTCCTCCTTAACACACTGAGCAGACTAGAATAAAATCTGTAATTAAAAAAGATTGGCTTATATTGTAATTTTTCATTATATTGAAAAAAACTGAGTTTTGTCAGGAAAATCATATTTTTATCACTCATTTCCCATATCTTGTGGTGAGATGGTAATTTAGCACTTTATAAATGTGTCAGTAAATTAGTTTAGAGTCATTAATTTTGCATTTATGTTAATTGTGTTACATTTATGGATATTTATGGAGTTTTACTTTTTTACACTTGAAAAATATTACTAGTGTTATTTTTGAGATGGATCTAAGACAACTAAATTATCTTATTTTAATGCAAATATTTTTGACATATAAAAATGGAAATACTGCCTTGATTTGTGAATTAAGCAATTTTCATTTAAATGTCACTATGAATTATTATAGAAATGGGAATAGTTATTTTCCTTTTGCTTTTAGATAATTCCATGCTCACGATCTAGAAATTAAATCACTAACCTCTTGATCTTTATTTTTGACTGAAGTTCAATAAGGGATTGGATAAGTTCATAAAGGATGAGTCTGTAGGTGGCTAATTAATATACTGATGGACAACCTTTAACTCAAGAAGCCCAAAAAACACTGATTGCCATAAGCTGGAATGGTTTACTAAAAAAAAAAAAAAAAAGGGCAGGGTGGTGGGGGATTTTGTCCTGTTTCTTAAGTTCTTTTCTTCAGCATGCACTGCTGACCACTGCTGGAGAGAGGTTTGGAGCTGTCTTTCTTATGCCTCTTACGTGCTGACATTATGTGGTGTGATAACATAGACTCATTAGTGTGATTCTGCAAACATCTTGAAGAGCTGAACTTAGAAAGTTAATAGATGAATGCTATGCTTTTGAAAGACTAATTTGCTGAGCTTACGATACAGTTCTTTGGGACCTGGTGTAATCTTTAACTAAAAAATTATATTTTATTTTACAAAATGCTGCATGTTTCTGATTTTTGTCGTGTTGTTCATTATCTTGTCTTCTGAGCTCAAATCAGCATCATATAGTGTCAGACACAACTGCAGGCTGAATCTTCAGCTTTTACTTTTCTGTCCAGAGAGAGAAGTGAACCGCACAGATGACACTGGCCTGGCTTCTTTGTGCAAACATTTTGAGCAATGTTCAGGAGAAACTCGGAATATTGCGTGATAAGAGTGAAGCAAAAGTTCCTCAGAACTAGATCAACACAACCCCAAAGTTGAAAAACATAAACATAAAACCAGAGAGCTGCCTTTGGTTTAAAATAGTTTGAAGTTCTTGGGTTGTTTTTTTTTTTTTTTCCTGTCTTCTCTTTGGATGTTGAAACTCAGCTTTGTTACATATAGTACCATGAATGTTGATGGACATGAGCAGGTGAAAAAGGTATATTTTTACTATAATTATAATAAAATATTGTTCACCTGTTTCAACCAGATCTACACCTCTCTGAGAATATGGGCAGTATCTTACATTCTGTTCCTGGCTGCAGGTGACAGTTTTGAACTTCTCCCCAGTACCCTGTTCTCCATTGAGGATATGATTAATTGGTAGAAATACATTTTATTACTCCATTTCTCTCCTGATTACTATAATGCAATATATCACACAAACACTTCACAGAATTGCTTGCCATTTTTCATGACTAAGGAGATGGTGTGTGTAGCTGGGAAGCTGTAGGAATGGAGATTAGTTAGTTAATTTAGGCTATTCCAAGTGACAGTCTGCACCAAAGGAATTACCAGTGCCTTGACAGACTTCCTTAAGCCAGCAGCTATTGTAACTCTTGGTTTTGGAGCTTCACAGAAATAATTTAATTACCTGGGTTCTTCCCTCTCTTTTCTTAAGTGTATGTTCTCATTAGGAAAAAAAAAAAAAAATCCTGATCACTGTTTTATGGGTTTTGTACTGAACTCGAGGGCAATTAATTCACTTGTTCCATGCTATATCAATACTGTCTGCCACTTTCTTCCCAGATCCTTTGTGGTCTGGCTGCTTCCTTGCTAACGTGGTTCCTACTTTTTAAAGAACTTCTCTTGCTTTTCTAATATTTTATTGGACGTTTTAATTTTGGACTACCTGTTGATTTTCTTCCCTGTTTATCTTCAATCCTCTATTTTTTCTCAATCATGCTTAAATCTACTTTGTCTGCACTGCTGTGTTACTCATCGTGTGATGCTTCATCTTACATTCCAATCTGTTTACCCGCTGCCTTGCTCCTTAGATATTTTAACACTATGATGGTGTACCTTTTCCTTTCTCCCATAGTTAAACCAGTTATTTTTCTTTGCAATTGTAAACCTAATGAAATCAGCATTGCCTTTCTTATTTCATCTTTCAGATGTACATTATATTTATGAATAGAACACATCTTATTAGAATTCTATGTTCATTGTGAACAGATAATGAAAACACAAAGTGATTATTTTGTGATTACCCTAAGGTGAAATTCCAGGAATAATGTTAATTTCTCTTTTGATACTTGTCTGAGTGTACTGTTTGCTAAAGAAGCAATGGCTGTAAGCCCTTATGGTGCACGTTGCTTTCAGTGCATGATTTTGCAGGACAGGTACTTTTCCTATAAAGAAATAAAGACAACTGGAACTTTACAATAACAATGAAAGAGATTAAAAAGTCACAAGACCACGTTTTGTGTTTAAATGAGGTATTTATTTTGAAGGTAAGCATTTGAAAAGGCTTCTACCCTTTCAGAATGCTAGAAATGATGATTGAAATGAAACCAGTTAAGCTATTTGATTGTAGCTGAAGCTACTTGGATTTTCAGTATTTCTTACACAAAACACTCATGACTGAGGCACAGTGGTTTGGTTTAGTTTGGTAGAATTAGTTTTTATAATTAGTCTATCCCCTAAGAAAGCCCTCATGAATTTGGGGATGGTTCTAGCCACTCCTGTGTCTAGAACTAGCTTATCTCAAATTCTTTTTGTACCCTGAGTATACTGATAGAAATTTTTAAACATCAATTACTTAACGGTTGTCCTGCCACATGTCTGAAAAGTCTTAGTGAAGCAAGTCACTTTTTATGAAAAAAGATTAACGATTATTATGGTCTAGGAACTGAAGGAGGAATAGAGGAGTTTATTAGAATATTTTTAAAGATTAATTTGCTAATGACTAGATTTGAAAGTCAGTTTTTATCATGCAGGTATAGCCCAGACTGACTTTTGCAAGACTTGTTTCTGCATATGTATGGGAGTACTAGAGTGGAACAGGTGAAAAAAAATGTAGTTGTGTCAGCATGATCCTTGATGATACAATCAGATGATGGCACAGAAAAGAATATGGTTTTACTACAAGATCAACAAAGAAATAAAGCATACTTTTAAAATGTTTAAGAAGTAAAGTTATGCAAAATGATGGCTTCTATATCACATGTTCTTAAAACATTTTAATGTAACATATTATTACGCAAATCTGTAGGTATATATGTTTTTGCTGCTAGTATCTCGGTTAGAGTGCATGGCAGGTATAGGAGAAACATTATCTTATGTAGTTGCAAAATCATAAAAGCCCAGCTGCTCCTGCTGAGCATTCCCTATGATAAAGGGATGTTGGTTGTAGTCAACACAAAATCTAGGTTTTCTGTATGACATAACTGAAATATTACATCTAAAATGGTAGAGCGAAGTCAAAATTAGATGCCTTTCATATATTATGCATGATTAAATGCAGTCTTAAATAGCTTCATTCCACAGCAGAAAAGTTGAGAATCGTGGTATAATGTAGTGCTTCATGTCATAAAGACAATTGATCTTACATTATTCTGATTATGTTGTAGAGCACAGACTCGGGAGGATGCACAACATTTCAGGTGTAAATATAAACTCTGCAGTGTTGTTCCAGAATTCAGACAAAGACATGGAATTTATAAGTAGCCATAAACATTGTGCATTTCTTCAAGGAGAATTTAGTGCCTGTCCTGTGATAGAAGCTCTGTGCAGCATACCCTTACGTTTGTTTTGCTCCCATACAAGACAAATCCATGCTGTTCATGCAAATCTTACAAGGCTGGAATCCTTGCGGGTACCGATGTGATGATATACTTCATTTCTTCTTGCATGGCATGTAAGTGTCCAGTGTGAAGAGGTAAGTACATGGGATAATAAAAATCATAAACGCTAAGCTTCAGGTTAATTTTAATTTGTTGGAGTAAAAGTCTTCCAAGGCAGTTAAAAGGTAAGATAAACTCACAGACGTTCACTGATTGTGATCCTGCAAAAGCTCGTTTAAAGCTCCAGTGCAGAAAAACCTAGGATGCCATATATAAAACTTATCATTCAGATGATGGCCCCATTAATATTAACATCTGGCCCCCCTCCAAAAAAAAGTTTAAAGTGTTTTTTTTCTTTAAATCATGTAAAATACTTTGCATGTTATCCTTAATGCTAGTATCAAGGAAAATATCTTTCTAGACTGTAAATGTGAGTGGATTTAGTTATGATCTTTATGTATGGTGACAAAAATAATTTAGTATCAAAGCCTAGTTAATCCTCTGCATTCAGTCCATCAAAGCCAACATATTTACCAAGTCATACTGATTGCAATAGGGACATTTGTCCAGTCAGAAAATATTAGTACCAACTCATTTCACAGAGGATTTTGACCAGCTTGCAATGGAATTACTGCTAATGGGACTGAATTTAAGGAAGTGTTTTGGAGGAGAAAAGGCTTCGTTATCTATTATAAATGCCTGTTACTTGGTTTCCCTTATTTCTGTTACAAAGCACTGATGCTTTAAAAAGTGAAATGAGAAAGTGGTGTGGTGATTGTTACTCCAGAAATTAATTGCACTGCAGTCTAAAGTGGGTTGAAAATTTAATTTCAGTCTAAACGAGAAGAACATAAAATTTTATCCTGGATGAAATTTCATTCAGTCTGATTTCACTATTGGTTGCTTATAATGCTTCTTGGGAGACAAGCAAGTATAACCTACTGGCATGAAAACAGCCTATAAAATTTAATAAAACCCACAAAGCTATTAATCTACCAACTTTGTAAGCCTTCTTTTTGTTGTTTACTTTATTTCTATTTTCTTTTAAAAAGGGCATATCAACCTCAGTATTTCTTCCCACACAATTCTGCTTCTTTTGAAAATCCAACCTTCCTTTTCTACTAGTTAATTATTTCTCATGCTATTTATTTATGAAGACTTGAGAATAGACAAATTATACATGAATTTTATTCCTTTCTCTATGTGCTATTGTGTTAGCTAGCTTTTAGTTTTCTGGTATGGCATGGTATATGAATTAGATGATACAAATAATTTTAGTGTATTGTTTTGGTGCAGTAATCATAATAACATTAAAATAACTAGGAAAATGAATCATTCTTTGCACTATAATAAGGAAAAATCTAAGTAAACGTTATTAATTTGCGATGTTGTATATGACTTGCCTACTCTCACTTTTATATAGCTCACAATATCTTTTCAAATGTTTTACATGGTATCACATTTGTGGTTAAAAGCTGTTAAATTGTTCCCCTTTGCCTTTCTTTCATTGGGGAATTCGAGTACTCTGAGCCAAAATTAGCGTTCGGGTCATTACAAAGACACTGCTGATATTGTATTTCATACTTAATGAATCTTTATTGGCATCTGAGTCTAACCTTGACTCTGCTTAGTGAATCATAACTTGGCAGTCTCTGAATAGGTGCTCCATTGTCCTATCAAATTCCAGCGTAAATCAACTTGGTCTTTCCCAGGTATTGGCAATTTCATAATAAGATGCAGTTTTGTAGTTCTTTAAAAAAAAAAAAAAAAAATCTGTGCTCCACTAAGACCTCATACCGCAGGCAGTTGAGCAATGTTTGTGGTCTTGAGGAAAAGCTCTATAAATGTCAAATAAAAGTTACATTAGATTTAAATTTTGTAAGCGTAATATAGTCTCATTGTTAATAAAGGTGATGTTCTGTGCTTTTGTAATATCCTCAGTCATTCTGCTAAAATCATGCTTCTCTATCTCTTCATCACTGACAATCTCAAGGCTTGTTGTGAACCTCAGAGTTTTCAATCTATTCAGTTTTTTAGGAGAAGAGAATAGAGAAATGATACTTTTATAAGCTGTGAGCTGGAATAAGTTAAAATGTCTCATATCACACAGTAAATGTGTGACAACTGAAAAGGAACTCAATTCTATGTCTTAACTTTCAGTATCTTAATGCAGAGCTGGAGAGCTCCCCATCCCTTTTATGGGGCATGGGAAGCCTTTTCAGTGCTCTTTCCCGTTGCTGCTTCTCCTCCTTGCCCATTAATGCTAAATGGCACATTCAATATTTCTGTTCTCTCTAATTCCTTTTGATGTTAAAATAGGTAGCACAGAAGAGAAAACAACTATTTTATTTTTAAAAAAGGTGGGATTCTGAGCTGTTAGATAATAGAAAGCTAGATATGTTTTTAAAATGTGAAAAATACTGGGAAAATCCCACCTTCAAAGTAACAAGGAACTCATTTTGCCTCATAGGTGGTGAAAGTTGACATTTATTTGTGGGGGGTGTGTGCCTGAAATAAAATTATCTGCATACAGACTTTAGTTTTTAAATTTCTCATTTAAGTAGAAACTCAGGGAAGACATTTGAAATCCTAAAACACAGAGTATTATTTTTTTTGAAAAATATATATGTTTCTAATAGGTGAGTGCAAATGGTATTGTGATGTACTGAATGGCATCATGATGCAAGAGTGATGCAACAGAAAAGATCATAAGCTTTCACTTAGGTCTTATGGTCCTAGCAAGAGATGTAGCATGGGCTGCCAGCTAGCTCAAGTCTTCAACCTTCAGGCTTCATCAGATCAGTCTATATGATCATGTTTTAGACCTCCAAGCCTAACTCGTGGTGGTAGCCATGTTCTGGTTTATGCTGAGGCTTTTTACCTCATGCTTTCGGGTGGGATAAAGGCCACTGTGAACCCCCTAATTTCTGTGTAAGCTGTCTGCCAAGGAAAACCATGATTTACAGTGCAGCTTGCACCTTCAGCAGTGCGTGGTTTGTGTCTTTCTGTCTTAGGAAGGCAATAATGAACTTAAAAAAGTTCAGGGAAGGGAAGCAAAGACAATCATGGGTTTGAATGACTTTATTGCAAGTTTATTTTAATCCACATACATGTGGATTCCTGACTGGAAAAAAGAGAACTGAGGGATGGGGTATATAAAAGGAGTCAGTAACATCATAAATGGTAGGGAGAATTGGAGAGCAAGCGGCTGCTGTTTTCCAGGGCAATGCCTAAGGGGGGTGCTCAATTCTCGCGAAGTCCCAGAGCTGCAGACTGGAAGCTTGGCAGGGTACTCTGGAGCATTATAATATACAGTTACATTGTTATTTTGTGCTTCTTTGGATTTCTTCTTTTGGCCATTTCTGAGACTGAATGCTGGTCTAGATGGACTCCGTGATCTGACTGCACATACCTGCTCTCAGGTGTAGGAGGGGAAGCGTATAGTCTAGCTCTGGAGTAGTTACAGCCTGAAAAGCCCAGACTCAGCAGCTTGCTAGCAAGGAGATAGATTTCTATGCAGAAAGCTAATTAAACTAAAATGAAGTCAGAAAAATTCAGAGCTCATCAATTTCTATTGCAGGGAGGGTGGTTTTTAAGGTCAGCTCCACTCTAGAATCTATAATGCCCAAATATAAGTATATGAATGCAGTTTCCCAGATCTTCGGATGAGAGCCCCCACTGGTTGGCTGTCATGTATTCAGAGATGTCTCATTCTTGCTAGAAATACCATTCTCCTTTTGCACACACACAAAAACCTGACAAGTTTTTAATAGAGTTTAATTCTTGACAAAAGTCAGCTTTGTGCTTTTTGTTTTTATTTTAAATTGAGCTCTATTTTTAAGCCTGAGGGCTATTTCCTTTTTTGTAGCTTTGATGTATGTGCAGCTCTTGTACTGATAGTTTCAAGGGTTCATAAAGGACCTTTTTTTCCCCAGAAACCTACCTTTGGCAATTGCAAGAGATACCATTGCAAAGTGATCCCCAGGCAGTGTTTTGGATCTTTTTCTCATTTTAGCAATTAATCGGACTTTTGCCATAGGGCATACCATAGTATTTCTGCTCTGTGGATGTTCCTTATACTTCAGAATGTGTCGTGATAGGTACTGTGTGATATAGCAGGGAAACGTTGACAGAAATGTGGAATACTGCAATCAAGAGAGAACATTTGAATGTCTCAGTTCAACTGTCAGGCAAAGTAGATATGCAGTGATGCATATGTTCTGAGAATATCAAATCTGCTGCATGTACTACCTTCAGAGAGATATTTTGAAATAGGAATTGCAGCTGCAATTAATTCTGTATAGCGTGTTCCCCGTCTTCTGGAATTGGCATCAAATTTGCCTCAGGACAAGACTAAAACTAAGCAGAAATATAGAGAGCTTCTAGAAATGGTGAAATTGTCACTGGAGTTGCAGAACAGCAAAACTAGTAATAACATTTGGCGTATCCTTTAATTTTAATACTCCAATCTACTCTATCTGGAAATCACTTAATTAAAAAAGAAAGAAAGGAATACCACCAAGGCATTTATTAATTTTGGGGTAAGCTGTGTGAAATCTGTCAGCCTGAGTTCACAGTATCCCTGAGCTTCATTTTTTTTTTTTTTTTCATTTGAAAATAAACCTTAAACCTCAAGGATGAAATGCCACCCTGGCTCATTTCATTACTTCAAGCAGATAATAAAGCAGCCCAGAATTAGCATTCTCTCCCACAGCCATGCTGCTTTCCTTAGGTAGCTGCCTTCTGTGAAGAGAGGCTTGCGAGCAGTGGTCTGTTCCATCTCTGTGGCTCTCCTCTGGCTGATGTTAGCCCTCTTATACCCAGGAAGGATCTGCAGATCTCTGCACCCGCTCTTTAGCTGGTTGCTGGTAATTCCATGAATACAGCTACAGAAGATGTACTTGGGATATTAATCTTCCTACATTTTAATGAGCAAGGCATACTATTCCTAAACCTTCCCCCTCCACAGTGCACCTTCTCTGCTACCTGCAGGAGCAGCATGTTTGATTCTGTTTTGTTTGCCTATATGCATAGTCAGGCTGTAGAGACAGTAAGCTTTGTGATTTTTCTCTCAGACTAAAGGACAGAATTAATTGGCTTTGAAAACCCCAAACCTGTATTCTGAATAAGAGGTTTACGAGTGACTGTGAAAGGGAGCCTCCATGGAAGGCAAATCACTCTGAAACCAGAGCAGTGCTGGCTGGGTCACAGACGCCTGCTCTGAAGTCTTCTGTTAGCACTTGATGTGAAATTGAAATTGGAATGATTTCCATGTCTCTGACAGAACCGGCTCCTCTCAGTGCTGTTAAAGCATCTGTGGAGATGATTATTTTATCCTGGTAGCTCATAGAAAATGCTCAGAAATCTTTATGTATTTATTTACTTATTACCTCCTTAGGAAACCAAAATGAATGAAGTAAAACAATCCTGATGACACAGAATTCTCCAAAAAGACTTAGCAGCAGTCTGTATGCTTAGACGACTGCATGCTGGCTCCCTCGTGTCCAGGAGCTGCACAACCTTGGTGATACAGAGCTATCTGCTAACACGTCAGGCAAATTCCTTTGCTGTAACCCTACATAAGTTTGAGGCTTTTAAAAAAATAAAAGATTTACAATCATTTTTGAGAAAGTGATTTTATGTTTGGCTTTTCTGAGTGGACTTTTGATTGGTAGGTAATGCGAACGATGTGGAGGAGTTTATTCTGGGAACTTGACTGAAACAGATTGAATTTTCAGACAGGAAAACTCGTTCTTTTCAACCCAGAGCTAGTGGGGTTCTTGGTGGTGCTTTGTCTTATGTTCCCAAACTTTTATATCCTGATTTGGACAAAGGATGAATTTGAACTTTTTGAATCAACGTGTATTGTAGCTGATACTGACCACTTACTACTTGCCTTCTAAACTCATGGGATGGAGAAATCTGCGTTCTGCCAGATGCCATTCTGGAGAGATCCCCAAGTGAATTCCACACTTGGGGACTCTGGAAAAATAGCTTTCAAATTGCCATTGGAGATTTGCAAATGGATGTGAACGAATATGCAATTCCAGTATGAAAAGCATCGTTAATGGCTTCATTTCGGTGGTGCAGTGGAACTTTCCACAGTAAAAGCCGGTGGGAGGTACGTTTACCTTTCACAAGAGTAGAATGAACTCTAACAGGAATGCATGGCAAATAGCCTCAAATTTTCCTTTTGTCCACTCCAAGTACAAAGCACGTTCCTTTGTCCTTGCTCTCCCCACTGTACGCAATGTTAAGGTGTAGGTTAAGAAAAGCGTATGAATGACTGAAAAGTAACAGCTAAAAAGCAACACCAACTCCAGTAATGTTACTCAAGTTAAAAAGAAACTGTTGCATATGTATCATCTTTTGGGAAGAGGAAGAGGGCGTACTTGTGACAAGTGGGAGGCTAGCATCCTGCTGGAACTTAACGGGCTGACACTCCTGTATGGTGTCAGAGGTAGTGTAATATCCTGATTCAGGTTTGAAATGTGCAATTCAAGCCTATTCATATTTGAAATTAAGCTGTTTTGCTACCTATTAACATCTCTTGTAGGTTTGGTGTTTTTTTTTTTTTAAAACACAAATTGGTCGGTGTATGTAAACTTCTCATTCTTGCAGTTGTTCAAAAATCTGTGCTGTAATAATATTAATATATGACTTAAACACAGGGCTCCTCTGTATTTGAATTTTTAGAGAAAAGCTTTTTAAAACATTTGCCTACAATAATGTGCAAAGACAAAATAGACTGAATAGAGTATGCTTTCTGGTTGCAAAATGTGATGTGAAGAGTGTAGTGTTCCATGTTATAATGTAAAGGTGATAGTCGTTAGAAGCAGGTTGGTTGGAAATGTTTCTAATATTTGTTTTCTCTTTAATGTGAGAGAATTTCACAGTTTGTAATATTCTGGCAATATTAATTGAGGTGGAAGAAATCTGTGTAAAATCTGTTAAATGAGCTGAGAAGTGAATGACTCCAAACTACTTTGTGGATGTAAATAGTTAGACATCTCAGCACAGCAAATCACGTAATTTTTCAAGGTTTGATCTTTATCCATAAACAATATTTGAATATAACAATTGCCACGCAAAACTCAAGAATTTAATACTGCAATTTAAGGTGGCTGAACAGATATTTTTGTGCAGCTTTACCAGTATACCTGCAGAACACAATTAGCTGTCTTACAGTGCTAAAGGTATTTTTTTTATCCTTTTAACATTTGACCCTGAAACAAAATACTATCCCTTTTGAAGAAGCAAGACTTCCAAATAAGTTTTAGCTCTAGATGTAGTAAAACCAAAAGAGAAAAAAGACCAAACCTGAGGTTTATTTCTTAATTTCTCAGGCTGAGTAACGTGATGCAAAAAGAGTGGCTTTGCACTGTGTGTTTCAGGGAAGGTGACTGTGCTACCAAGGTTATTAGAGAATTATGCATTTCACCTTTAAAGTGTTATCTGTCACTGCCACTATGGTTTATCATTAGCATATCCTTCGATACTTCCATGGCATCAGAAAAAATGTAAACGCAAAGCAAAATACAGATGGGAGTCATAAACAAAACAATATTGTTACTATATTGGTAAATTTTTCTTTAGTTTTTTTGTAGTCTTTTAAAGTGGAGACAAAATTATTTTAAAAACAGTACAAACCTGTATCACAATGTAAATGATTTGGGAAACTAGCCCAAACCGGTATAGTCTGCATAAATGGAAGTATTATCTGTGAAATTGCGTATAAGAATGGGACTGAAAATGTTCGAAATTATCATATTGGGACTTTCTATTAGGTTCTATCCTAGCTATCTTCCTCAAAATCATTCTTCTAAGATGATTTTGTTGCATTGATTCACTTCATCAGAACAAGAAAGTAGAATTAAAGACAAAGTACCTGCCTGGTAAAATACTATGGGACAATTACTTTCTTACTTCGGAGGTCATCCAGCAGATCTCTGTATCATGCCTGCATAAACAGGGTAGGGGGCAAATGGGTTGGAGTTGCAATTTCCCGTGACTGTTTTTTTTTTTTTTTTTTCAGATGTTAAAAGTTAATATATACAACATGTATATAAAGTATAATTAAGATGTTATGTTATTCTTCCATGTACCTTATCTCATCAGATAGTTAAGCGTGGTGGTGGTCAGTGCAACCTTCATATCAAAATGTGACCTGAATTAATATATCAATACCCATGTTTATACATGGGAGTGTTGCATTTACTGTACTTACTAGTACTGTACTATTATATTAGTGTATACAGGCTTATCCTTTGTCATTTTGCTGTTTGACTGTGTTAATGAGGAACTGAAATATTTTTCTAGATATATCAGTGGAGATCTCTGGGTTTCAGTGTCTGCTTTTGGAAATCCCTACTGAATGTCTGAAGAAGAAAACAATATCACAACTTCCAAAAATTGAGGATTTAATTACCATTTACATGGTCTGTTATGCATTTGTGTAATAAAATTGACCTTGCAAGTTTTATTGGTTTATGACTTAGCCATCATCCATACTTCTTAAAGATTCATAGGAAACATCTTACATACATATTTTTATTTGAATATCACTTTCCAAACAGTCCAAACACCTATTGGAAAAAGAGGTTTAAATAACTCACGAGAAGCAGACTGAGCAGCATGTGCAAAAAAACGCCAAAACCCCAAAAAACCCCAAAACAACAAACCCCACAAACCCCCAAAACTCAACACCAACAGAAATTCAGAGGCTGCCAAGATAATGATACTCTTCTATACCCCTATGCCTAGCCTTTATATCTAAGAGTCCTGAAAAATGTTTTTCTTTACTTTCTCAGTCAGCTGAAAACTATCAAGGGAAGAATATTAAAGACATTAAGCCTGTCCACCAGGACATGATTTTGAAAAGGCTGTAAATGGCGCATTTTTCAGCAAGTGGTGTAATGTATGCATTGGGAACATGGCAGTCCCCATATGGAAGTCCTGCTGACAGTAGCAAAATACTTTTTAAGCAGTATGTACTGTCATACTGCTCCAAAGAGCTGTGAATTGTGTGATGTGGAAGCCTGTACCATAACCCTCTTCCATCTGTGCAGGATGGTTATGGTGCCAGACAGGTAGTAGGCTCTGCTACCCTTCATCTGCTTTCATAACTCCCACTAGTAAAGGCAGAATTATACTGCTGAAATTCTGTTAAATCAATGAAATTCCATATGGTATGGGGTTAGTCACTTGTTTTCAATACAGCTAGCCATTAAAGGGGGTGACCTATTAATTGTGAAGATATTTAGGTACTTAAAATCAGAAATACAGTTCTATTTAAGTTCCTGGTTTTAATCAGTTATGTGTGTTTAATACAATTAAAAACAACAGCAACAAAAAAGCCAACCAAAAAAACCCTCCAGCATCGGTAGAAGGTATATACATATTTAACATGCTGGTGTAATGTAACTGATTTTCAAAATAGCATTTTAAGCTAAAGCTTCCTAATGCTATTCTCCAATATCAGTTTAGTTTTTTGTAAAATGAGTGGATTACTTTTTTGAAGTTTTAAAACTGGAATACAGCATACCTTTTTTTTATGCTTGAAAATATCCCCCAAACACAAACCAACCAAATAGCCTTATAAAGTGTTTGACTTCCTTTTCCCCTCTTGTTCTTGATAATTCAGTGGCAAGATTACTCCCACCTGGTGCTTTTGTTACTCCTCAGCATTCTGATTGCCTCTTGAAGCTCTCCACAATTTCATTCTTCTACAAATGGCTCAGCTGTCTGGAAAAAGGCCGATTGTTGTTTGCTTTTGTGAATTTCAGCATTGAGGAGATCAGTAAAATATTCTTTTGATCTTTCTGTAATTGCGTTTGTTTTAACAAAAATATGTCTGCTTTTCTGTGTTCATTCTTTAACTTGTTAATATGAATTCTTCACATACTGATATCCTTACAAATTAGTCTCGCTTTCTTAGTACTGTCTTAGTTCATCTTCTCTGCTGTTCTGTGCAAGTTCTGGCTTTTACATTATCTTGTGAAAATAAAAATTATAACAATGTTAATTTTGCGCCCCCCCCCCCCCTGCTGACTTACAAACTTTTAAACGTTTCTTCAGGCCCTCTCTTGTCCTGTTTTGGCCCTTCCTTTGTCCCCTGTATTTCTTATCTCTTTTGGACCTCTCGGCATATTTTATACATGTGGGATGGTTTGTTCATTTGCTATCAGTATTTTCTGAGACCTCTATGTATTCTTCTAAAACCTCAAACTGCTTCCTAATTATTCCACAAGAATTTCTGTCCATGTTTTAGGTTGCTTGTAAAGGAGAATGCTACCTGTATTTTTTTTTGCATTTCTCAGAAGGAGTCCAAAGTGTCATTCATTCTGTTAATTTCTTTATTACGGTAAGTTTTTCACCTTGCTCTATCAAGATGGTAGTTGTGAGTTAGGTTGGTCACCTGAAGCTCTTTTGGTCCCAGATAATAACTTTTGGGGATTTTTTTTTGGCAATAAGGATATGCATAGCTATGGTACTAACATCATTTCAGGGTACATCTGTACATTCATGTACACGTCTTTAAGTATGATGGAATAGTTCTAGTGAGAATGCAGCGTAACTCCTGATCATTCTTCTCCCATCAGCAAATGACTAGGAAATCTATAAACTAGGGAATCCCTTTTGTCCTTTCCTTTTCTGATGCTGGCCCAGTCTTTTGCCGTTACAGTTACTTTGCTCCAACGGCAAAATACCGATGTAGAATCATAGAATAATTTCGGTTGGAAAAGACCCTTAAGATCATCGAGTACAACTGTTAACTTAACACTACCAAGTCCACCACTAAATCATGTCCCTAAGCGCCACATCTACATGTCTTTTAAACGTCTCCAAGGATTGGTGACTCAACCATCCGTGATTTTTTTTCCATCAGATACATTACCACATGTAAAGGTCTTTCTGTTGAAACCTGTGTAACTGTCGTGCTGTATGATGGAAATTGGGTTTTACCCCTTTTTATTTCATCTATTAAAAAAAAAAAAAATCACTCAAAAACCCAAATGAAAATCATTGTTTCCAAGGTCAAGCACAGAAAATGTGGGAAATACCAGAGTTAGGGGTGGCAATTTATTATTGGTATTATGATGCAATTGCTAATTATTTAATAATTTTTCTTAAGATCTTCTGACCTAATGCATAGAGCAGACCTACTCAAAGGTTAAATCAGTACTGCGTGGAAAAGAAAATTGTGCATAAAAGAATTCATATGTGCCTGCTTTCATCTTTTTATGTTTAAACAAATGAGTTTTCCTGTGTTACAGTCAACACTGTGTGCCAGGGCTATCTGCTCATAGTGTCCTCCAGGAAAAATCCCTAGCTCTAATTCCTCTGATTTATGCTGAGAAACCTTGTATATAGCAATTCCAAAGGTAGGTTTTTTTTCAGATTGGCTTCAGTTGAACCCTATGTTTTGTTCTTCAGTTTGTTTGCTGGATATAAGTTGCTAAAATAATAAGATAAAAATGTTTACTAGAACAGTATTAATTTTCATAAGAAAACAGGCATTTTTCTGTTATAGACTATTGCCAAAAGGTGGCAGTCTTTGTCCCCAAAATTCTGTGCTGTCTAGAAAATGTTATGTATGGTAACCATAAATTATTCCTAGCTACACTAGATACTAAAAATTAATTGTTAAGTAGACATAGGGAGGAAAAAACCCTATATTTGAAAGTTTAAGGGTGACATAGCTATAGTAATATTTTATTTTGACAGAGGAATGTTAAATAACAAGGCTTGGATGAGAGCAGTGATGGGGAAAGAGCACTTCACAAGTAGACTGCTAATGAGCAAGAACTACTTATGTTTCAGATTCAGTTAGTGCTTTAAGTATTTCAGGTTTTGGAGATGTTATTAGGATCTGGCAAATTGGATCAGTAGGTTGCTGTGTTCATCAATCAACACGATGAAATATATAGAAATAATCCACTTACATAAAAATTCATGGTACAGTAGTTGATTTTCCTTTCCAAGTGTTCAGGTAGATCCCAGCAAAGCACAGCTCGTTTCCTTACAAATTAGTGTAAAAAAAGTATCTGATGATAAATGATAGCCTTTGCTAAAGACCTGCAAAAAATTTGGCTATATATTTTGTATTTTAAATAGTAGTTCTTCTGAGGTTTTTTTTTTATGATTGGAGAGGGTATCAGACAAAAAGATTTTATTAATTTAGAAACCTTGCAATCATATTTAACTGCCTTTATTCATATCTATACAGACACTTAAAAGGCTAAAATACTATATTCAACCATTGACTAGAAAGTAACCAAAATTTGATATGAAACTATTATTGTCTTCATGGTTATGGGTAAAACTTGCAGCACATTTTTGGGGAGAGTTCAGGGCAGTGATATCATAAATAACTGTATACACCACAGTCTGTGTAGCGGTCACAGCTGAGGGCACATACCTGTATCACTTGCTGCCTCATCGAGGCCCCGGTCAGCTCTGTTGTCCCTCACCCAGTGGCACAGTGTCTGCATCAAACCCTGCTCCTTCCAGACCGCTTGCAGCAGCCCTGCTGTGACGCAGTGACCGCGGGTGGGCTTTGAATGCAAAAACCTTGTGTCTTTAAGAACTGACCAAGGAAGAGCAAAACTTGGAAAAATCCTCTGCACTTGGTTAACATTGTACTGGAACCTCCTCACAGAGTAAAATGCTGAAAAGATGCCTGTCTGCTCTCTGGGCAAGCAGGTTGTCCGGAGAGGATGGGCTTTTTGGTAGGGCTCTGTCAGACCTGTGCTAAAGCGAGGGTTTCTTCTACTTAGTCCAGGAAATATCCGAGTAGTCTAGAAAGCTTGTGAAAGTTAGTAATGTGCCAACATTTGTTATGACCTTATGTTATTTAGTTCTCCTCACTCTTAACTCAGAAATTTTAGAACTTACCAGTGTAGTACTTTGAATTCAAAAGTGTGGTAGGTAAATTGCTCGTAAGCAATTGGAGATTGTACAGAACCATGGAAAGAAGGGTGTAAGCTGAGCTGTAATTTCTTTTATAAATATTTATGTTTATTATATATGTACTATCGCTGTATACTCTCTCTATAATCACACTGAATCTTTCTCCTATGGCTTTTCAGTCAAGTCTTATTTCAGATCTTCTACCAATAGTTACAGTAGGCCACTGAGAAATTTTCTGATGCAAGAAGTCGTTGCTCTGTCTCTTTTTTTGTAATTTTTATTACTATTTATTGCTACTTATATAATTGAGGTCTTACATAGTTTATACGGACTGTGTCATGTATCAGAAATAGAAAAAATCCAGTTGGTGAGAACTCATTCTGAACCATTTTAGTGTTACACAGAAGAGTTCTTAATTTTTTTGGTGGTTATTTTTTCAAGGGTCTGTGATGAAAGCCTACTTTCTGAGCATGTTGACTCATCTTTGTATACTGGTGTAGAAAAACAATAATTATAATGTTTTTGTTGTAGAAAATATATTTCATTTAATCTTCATTTCAATAGTGTTGCATATTTTTCATGACATACTGCAAATCACTTTATTCAGTTTATTCCTCTGGAATGGGTTGTAACTGCTAAAAGAGCATGAAAGACTATTTAAAAGCCAAGCCTAATACATAAGTCTTTAAGAGAGATTGCCCAACAGATTTAATAACTAATGAATGAGAAATTTCAGAATCTAACATTGCGCAAGTAACAGGTCTGTCATAAACCCCTTTCACTGGTGTCAGTGGGGTTACATGAAGGTAACGTCTAAGGCTGGCCCTTCGTGTTTGCTTAAGGCAGTCTCCTGCTATCACCCACAAACCCTGACCTGGAGGAACTGTCACACATTCCTATAACTGGCTTTGTCCATGCTATTGCCAGCGCTGGGTATAGATTTATTGGTGTGTACAAAGTCAAGGTGTTCACAGAGGCTTCAGCCTGCAAAGCATAGGCAGCTTCATGGAATAAGGATTTAACAAAAGGGAAATCTGCCTCCATATGGAACCAGAGAGCTAGCTTAGACCTTTCCTTTCCCCTTTGCCTGTCTCATTTTTGTGATTCTGCTACGCTAGTGTGTGGGTTTTAGATTGGAAAAACAGAGAAGGTAAGGAGCATCAGCAGTTACAGGTCTTTAGGGCTTCATGGTTTGTTACGAAAAAATGTGTTTTGCATGTGTTTATCGGGATCAGAGTTGACTGGGAGTTAAAACTGCCTGTAGCAACATTAATGACCTTGGTGGTTTTGTCCTTGTTAGGACTTTGAAGGTTGGAGCACACTTGCTGGTTGTAGATGAACCGTATGGCTGAAGAGTCTGTGGCAGTGGGTGAGGGAGTCTTTCAGCCAATAGAGGAAGCCTTGCCAGCAGCATGGGGGGGTTGACTATTCTCCTATAATCCAAAATAAGTGGAAAACTATTATTCTAATTTACTCACTGCCTCTGCAAACATAAGGTATGAGTTTTTGTCGGCTTGGTTGCAGTCTTCGGTTGTCACTTTTTGAACCTGCAGCTGTTAGTTAGCTATGTGAAGACTGATACTGCTCCCCAAGTGCATTTTAGAAGTACTTTGACAGTCAAGAGGAGAAATTATTAGGAAAAATGGGAGTATTCTATAAAATTAGTTCCCTAGGTCATAGCAAAATCTAGAGCTGTGTCAAACTTAATGGAAATGAGGTGCTGTGTTCCATATTTTTCTTCATTTTCCAAATAAACCTACATACGATAATTAAATGCTGAACATTTCAGTTGATAAAAACTAATTAAGAGGTGAAAGTATAGCAATCTTTTAGTTACTAGGAGAATACAAGTTACAAGACTTTTCTTAATAAAAAACAAAAGACTCAATGGATTTGAACTCATTACCTTTACAAAGTAAAGCAGATGTTTTGACTATGCAATGTAGTCTTTCCTTTGGGTTTGGGAATTTGCAAATGTTCCTTTAATTACAAGGACAGTTTAATATTGTTCTTGAGATAGAGCAAAAAATAGTGACTATTATTACAAAAAGATTTATTTAAAAAAAAAAGTGAATAGATGGGATGGAGTCTGTACCTATATACAGACTTACAAACCTATATATAAGCATTATTTTGGAAAAGTGATGTCCATATATTATTCTGTAACTTCAGCATTAATTCATAGTGTACCAGAAAATCCTTCTAGGCACATGGAACCAATGTCTAGTTACTAAGTGTGGACATAAGATCCCAGGATTAATCATCTAGATAAATGTGTGACCAGAGAGTTTCAGTGTAGCCTTTTTTCTTTTTTCTTACCAGACCTGCCAGAACATACAAAATTATGAAAAGACTAAATTATCACTTAGTCTGAAAGTTGCTTTTGTAATTAATTCCAGCATCTTCAACAGCAATCAAGTCTTCAGGATGATAAAGTACGGTCCAGGAGACCAAAAAAGCTTTGAATTTTATCTTTGAACTTCAGCTGTTTCCAAGAAAGAAACTAGGAGAACGTTCATTGGTTTACTCTCTTAATGAAAAGAACATCAGTATTATTTTTAAGACTTTATAGCACTCCTATGCTTGGGAACCAACTCTTGAAATTGGCAGGGATGTGGCCTTGACACAAGGTTTTTTTGAAAATCTGTTCCAGCTGGATCAAGTTGGTATCATTTGGAAACTCTGCACATAGAGGCATATGGCCATTAGAAACCTATTGGAGCAAAACTGTCTGTAAGTGAAATCTTTGAAAATTCTTTGCACTGTGATTTTTCAGTACATGGTTGAACAAGTCTTTCCTGCAATTGCACCATTAGCCTCTTATGGCTTGAGCCAGCAGCAGGCAGGGGAAACAAAGTCTTTCTCTCCTGAGGCACTGTCAGTGCGTCCATGTGCCTTCTAGGCCCAGGAGAGAGATTAAGGAGACTTAAGGAGAGAGATTTCTTGTCTCATCTCTCTCTCTGTGTTCATGTTAGGGCACTGGAAAATGGAAGAGTCAGTGGCTAAGGGAGTCTGTTGATGGGTTTAGGAGAGGCTGAGGAAGGTACTGGCACAAGGAGAACAGAGAATGGAGAATAATGAGATGGTTTAAGGAGACAAGGGGAACAGGATTGGACTGTGCTGGGATTTAGAAATACAAATGGTACAAGATATCCTCGGTGGGGTCAATAAGATTGTACAGGGAATAGGGAAAACTGGAAATACAGGTTGGCAGAGTGAGAAATGAAGCGTTGGTAGGGGCCTGGAAAAGACTGGTCATGAACATGTTTGGCAGTGTGGATGCCAAGGCTGATATGAAGAAGGAGGAGGAATAATTGGTAGGTGCTAGAGAAGAGGTGGAGAGTAGTATGAAAAACCTTAGCATTGGATTTTGGGACAGGCAATATGAGCTTAATGAGCTCAGGATGTGAAGAGAGGGATAGGAAAGAAATAGGAGTAGGTCTAGGGCTGTGGTCAGATAGGAGAGGAACAGGAGTAAGCCATGGTTATGTTTGAAGGCAGAATTGGGTACACTGCAGCATTGAAGTGGGCCAAAGAATCTGTACCTGTATAACCTGAGGTGTAACGCTGGATTTCTAAGGTTCGGGTGAATGCTTGCAAAATCCATTACTCTGATATATGTAGAAATGGATACCAACTGCCATCACTCTGTTAGTAAGGACTGCAAAGGTCTTAGATGGTATTTTTCAGTGTTCCAACCAAGCAAAATTGTATGGACAAAACGATACTATAATACTAGGGATTGAAGTTAGAGGCAACCTCATTCTGGCATTTCCTAGCTTAGTTTGGTTTTGTATCCATAATAGTGTTTGAACTTTTTAGTGTAATGTGGTTTTCTTTCTTAGAAAATTATAGAAATATAACAATGCTAATACTAATTTGTTTAAATTCTCAGGACAGTCCTTCTGAGAGATGGAATATTTGCTACAGTATCTTCACTGTGTCCCCATTTTAAACTGGCTCCATGTATTGAAGAGACACCACCCCCTTACTTCATGAAGTACTTCTTTCTTCACATCTTTGCAATAATACTCTACTTGCCTCAATATATAGCTTAGGGAATTCCACTTGCAATAGGGAGTAGGGAAGGTTTTAGTAGAAAACTCAGAGTTTGATTTTTCCTTTTTTTTTTTTTTTTAAGTTTCCCTTTAATTTAATCTATTGGTAACTGAAATCCTGGCCCTGTGGGAAGTAAAAAAAAAAAAAAAGGTCTAATTGACTTCACTTGAGAGAGAGTAATACCTACTGTTTTCATGGCTTGGTTTGAAAGCGAAGACAAGGCTCAGTGTCTTGTGATTGAGTGCTGGGCTAGGCAACGGAAATAAGTCCCTGCAAAGTCTGGAACTGACCTTTGTTTTGAGTAATAAATCTTGAGGTTTTTTTTCTGTTGTTGTGTGATAGTAATCTGGTTGGAAACTGGAAGAAGGACAGTATATCATAGCTGATTTTGTTGAACTGGACCACAGATTGCAAGCTGAATTTGAATTAACTTGGGGGATTGAGCCTTAGTGCAGAGGTGAGGAAAAAGCTGAGGGAGGGAACAAAGCAAAGACAATTGGTTTCACTTGGTGCTTCTAAATGTAAACAGAACAGAAACACCTCGACTAGTCCCAGGACTGCTGTCAGGACAAAGTGTTGCCTCAAGACTCCTTTCCTCTATTGAGTGAGCATGGGAGTATCTCCATTTCTCTTTAGCTCATTTATGTTGCACATACGGCATGGGATTCATCTCCCTTAACTTCATATAAAGTTAAACATCTAATGAAGAAAACAGTGAAGGAAAAGCTCCAAAGTTCTTCCCGGTATCTTAGGAGCTATTTTAGAATGGGACAAGCAGCACCTTTGGAGTTTTCTGTCTACGTATGAAGGATATTTAGTTAACTTGTGTAGAGAGATGATTAACTTTGAAATAGCTGAGGTTAGGTGAGATAAATCCTGTCAATGGAGAATTTTGCATTAAATGAACTTGCATGAAAACAGTTATCCCAAATATTTCTTCAGCAATATCTGCAAACATCCAGCAATGGTGTTGAGAGCTGTTGGACCTGAGGGCAAACTATTTTTGCTCAGACATTGTGTAAGTCCTCACTATGTTCAAATGCAGAAAGACAGTCTGGCGTTATCCAAACAGGATAGTGATTGTGACAGTCAGGTAAAGAGTGTGACCTGTGGTAGCTTAAATGTGTGAAAAAGATTAATAAATCAGATGTTTTAATCTGGTGATTTCAGTACAGGGGACAGGAATAAGGATCATAATGATACTTACAGGTTAGTATTGAATAAATATATATAAATTTATGTGTACACAGGTGGATATTTAGATGCATATACAGGTCAGCTTCCCTTGATTTTGGAAAGTGTTTTACAAAGTAACATTGTAAATAGATTTTTAAATTTATGTGGAAGAGGGCAACATACCAGTTGCAAAGTATTCACTGAAAGCAAAACTTTACAAACTGTGTTGCCCTGTAGCAAGAGGAATTAAAAAGACACATAAAGGTATTTCCAGAGAATTACCCAACCTTGGATGAATACATGATTGGTGTGAAATGTTGAAGAACCTTCCTCTTGGCCCTGAGGTAGGAGAGGTAGCTGAAGGAGCTGCTTGCTGCTGTACCCCAGGCAGGCAAATCACATTTTAAATAGCCCTGAAACAGCTTTAAGTTGTGTCTGCAGTTGAACTGATTCCTCGATGGCTGGGACATATGGAATTAAAAGTATGGAATAAAACGTCATTTAGCACATCATTCCTTTCTGCTCTGTGATAGACATAATAACATGGTAGGAGCAGATTTGATAATCTGCATATTTTGTACCTGATATATTGGCTTTGCGCAGCCTCGAGCACAGCACAACTCAGTACAAGACAAATGTGTTACCTTCTTCATCTGCAGTCTTCCTTCCATGCCATGGCAATCTCCAGATGCCATAACTAAATATAGTGTTGGCCTAGTTAAGTTAGAAATGCATCTAATTACTCCAGGATTGTCTTAGCCACTGTTATGCAATGTGCGAGTTTCACGTACTTTAATCCATTTACAGTTTCATTTCTGTTTGTCCAGCTCTTTGCCAAGCTGAACTCTACGTTGCTTCAAAAAACCAGCTAGCACTCTAACAACGATCAATCTGAAAATCTGCCAGTCTTGAATGAATATAAGTGGATAATTGAAGTTACTTACAATAATTGCGAGGCTCTTAATTTATTTTTACCTTTTATTTATAATTTGTGCTTTGATGCAGCACTTACTGTGACTGAGCATTGTCTAGTGAGTTGTTGTAGTGGAATTTGATAGTAGTCATAGAGCAGTCAGTTTTTTGTATGGCATTAGTTGCAAGATTGATATCTGTCTCAGGCTAGAAGCACTAGGCACTCTAATATCAAGATAAGAGGAGCTAAATAATTTTCAGTGCATCTTAGCCACAGCAACAGCAATTTTAGTGATAGAATTTCCTAGAAAATACCTCGTAGCTGAGGAGAACAGAATGGGAAATAAAATATGTTGCTGGGCTTTCTGAAAAAACTCTGTGTGTGTCCCCCCCGGTCTCAAGGATAAAAACAGCCAAATTGCAAGTCTGTTGTCATTGGCCTGTCTAAAAACTCATGTGTTTCTGATGGTTGCAAGTATTCCTCCAAGGTCAGCATCAGTCTCTGATATCTACACTGCTTTGCCATTGGTTACGGCAAACATCTGCAGAGCTATTTGCAATAAAATAGTGAGACTGAGAGGCCTGTTTGCACATCGGTGCATTCATTGCCATGTTATATGATACTGTTTTCAAGCATAGAAAGTAATAGGGATACTGATGAACAACATCAAATATTCTCTGTTGGCTTCTTTCACTTCTCCACTAAATGAACTGTGAAAGAAGCAAACCCCAGAACTCAGGTAGAAGTAAGGAGGACTTGCGGCAGAATTACCACCCATGCCAGGATATTACCTAAGCTCACTTAATGCTAATAAATCTTGTTCTTTCTCAAAACAGCCCAACCTTTTCAGTTTTCAAAGCACCTGCAGCCTTACAGGTTTCTGGGAAAGGAAATCCCTTTTTCACTTCTGAAATGAACCCCAAAATGGGGAAGTCATAGGAAGGTACCTGGGTAATGTTTCTAAAGTTTGGTAATCTATTACTGAGTGCTCCCACATGCACAGCATAGGCTTCTCACGAGGAAGCCAGTGAAGAAAATTGCTCTGATGATTGAAACACAAGTTCTGGTTTCTCTCCCAGGAATATACTCAACTGCTGAACTATGTTTTAAATAGTTATCTGGCTGCACTTTAGGAAATATCTTTGGTGTGTTCTCAGCTCAATTATAAATTTTGATTGGAAATTAGATGTTCAAATCAATAGCAAGGTTATTAAAATTGCACCGAGTATTGCACTTGAAGAAGGGTAACTATTGGTAGTTGTAAGTATTTTCTGTATACAGAATACTGCTGGTTTTTGCTTGGTAATGTACCAGAAAACTTGCTACAAAATATGAAAGAAATAAGCTCTTAAAAACACGGATTAGTTTTCCTTTGTTTTGGTACCTGCTGTCTTTATTGACAAAGTTTGTTTACATTTGATTAAGATAGAAATCCCTGTTACAATTCCATACATAGGACTCTGGGAGACAGGCTTTTAAAGTTACATAAATTCCTGGTGTTTTTTTCCTACATATTGTTGTTATTCAAGACAAACTTTCACTGCAGTATATTCATAGGATTTTCTTGGGTTTAGACTTTTCACCATTTTTAAATAAGAATGGCTTTTAATTATTATTTCCAAAACACATCTCAAATCAACCTTGAAGACACATACAAAGTTTGTACAGGAGGTGAACCTCAAACAGATCTGATGCCACAGGAGAACGATGAGAAAGTGTGTTAGGGTTCAGGGCTATTTTTTGTTCTTGGTTGAATGCATTCAGATGCTAGGATATAAGAGCCTCCTACAGGTTTATCTGCACTTTTTTTTAATGACTATGATATCCCACTGCTCAGAGCAGGGTCAGAACTGGTGGCGTACTCTGGATGAAATTCTTATAGGCCTATAATGATAATTCTGCATTGCGCAGGACAATGCGGAGGTAACAGCTCAAACTGGCAAGATTCACATAATGTACTGAAAGAAATGTTAAGGCAGAATCTAGTGAGTTTGGGAAGAATATGTTAGTAGAAGGGCTGCTGACAAGCTCACGTTTTTTTAACCGACAGAACTGAAGATGTGGTTGGTTATTTTTGTAGCAGTGAGGCATGAACCTGGGACTGAGTAAAGAAGGAGCATCTACAATTGAGAGGGTAGATCTTTCATTTTCTGTTTAAGTACATTACAATATAGCTTTTTTTTTTGCTGTTTTGAAATTAAATTTTATCATATTGATCTTATGGAATATAAACTATTAATGTTATGGACCGAGATAATATTAGTACCTAGTTGGTACTAGTTACAATTAAGGTAGAGCAGTCTTCTATCCTTTTTTGAAATTTGTAGCAGTTTGGTTTGGAGAAGAGCAATTTCTAGCAGCGTTTCTGGTTTTATGTGTAGCAGTTGGTTTATCTTAGAAAAATAGAAAGGAAACAATGAAATATAAATGTGCTTCTTCAAGATTTGATAGCTGAAGAGAGAGAGGAACATAACTTCAGTCAGCATTTATGGATAAAGGTTAGTGACCATCTGCAGTTCAGGAGTTCAGAAACTGTTTCAAACTTTGTTATGCTTATGCATTTAATCTAAATTCAAAATGAGATTCTAATGAAGAAGAATCATTGAAAAGTAAACTGAAACCTTTACAAGGCACATGGAAAGAGAAAAGATGATCTCAGAAGCTAAAATGGGTACCCTATGCTCTGGATGTTTGCGTGATGTTTTTCCTTGAAATTGTTTTCTTCATTTATTTTCACCTTTCTGCCCGTTTTCCCGTTACTTTCTGTTGGATTCTATTTTTCCCTCATCCATTCTGTTTCATTCACCTTTCCTTTGCTATCTCCATAACAACCTAACTTGAATGAGAATTTATCTGGGAATATCAGTTCACTGAAATTAAAATACCATTTGTTGAGAAAATGATCCTATTCAGAGATAGCTCGATGATTTTTTTTTTTATTTTTTTTAATGTTATTGAGAGGAAAGAAACATTTCTTTTTCTTCTCTCAGCCTTCTCTATATTATCTCTGATACTAGTACTACTAAAAATACCAAACATTGACATGTGTTTTGGTGACCATTTTGGGTTTTTTTGGGTGTGATATTTGTTCCACCTCCCACTTCATGCCCTGTTTTTATCCATACTGCATTGTGATATGCTGGATAAGTCAGTTAATCTTTCTCATATTTGCGCGTATTGGGAAAGTTATAAGGATTAGTTTCTTAACCAGGGGAACCTCAATTGAACTGTGCCATAGAACATGAAAATTGTTCTTTAGCTGAAGATTATATGCTGCCCTTGACTTGTCTGTACATGCACATGCAAACACCTTTCTACATGTAGAGCTAAATACTCATAAAATGTAGACCCTTAAATGGTGTAACTCTAACAGCGCTCACTCAGTGTTCATAATTCATTCCTTGTAAATGCATATAGATAACTCACAGTTCCCTTCAGGATAACCACATCTTGGTAAGCATTTACTTGCTACAGCAATGATTTTAGAGCATGTTTACTGAAATGAAAATATATTGGCATTTGTATTAAGAATGTCTTTATGAACTATTAAGTTAAAATTGCTACTCATGTTAATGTGGAGAATCATTGCTAGATAACTGTTCAGTCATTAAAATAATTTAAAAGGGATTTTTGGCCTACATAAAAATGTTGCAGTATTACATGTGGCTTTTATATTTTTGCCTCCAGAGTGTTAAGGAATTTCTTCCATTGCGCTTCATGCCTTTGGGGACTTCTTTTAAAAAAAACAACAAACTCTCCCCCCCCTCCCCCAAAACCAAAAAACCAACAACAACAAAAAATGACCAAAAAAACTTCCGATCAAAAAACTTCCAACCAAAACCCAACAAAAAAAACCCCAAACATTTGTATACAATTTCTCCACTAATATGTCATTTTATGGATTTAGGCTTATTACTTGCTTACCTTTTCTGTAGCTCTTCCAGATTTCTCACAGTCTCCTTCATAATGGTGTTGAGATATTTAAAGCAAACTGTAGTTAGCGACAAGAAAATGCAGCATATGCTTGTGTTGTCTACGTTCAGTGTACCATTTTCTTATTAGATTTGTGAGGGTGAAGCACATAGTGTGCGTACGTATTTGTGTCTACACGTCTTCAAGGAAAAATAGGTGTTGGTAGATTGTTCGCTTTTTTGTTGTTCTGTTTCCTGTAGAGAATGTTGCTGAAATGTATGTAACTTTTTTTTAAAGAACAAATGTAACAACTGAAATCTTAATGAATAAATCAATAAAGTGTCCATCAGTACTTTTCATTTCTGAGCTGGCCCCCTTAACCAGATGTTTCTACTATTACCCATCTTATGCTTCTTTAGCTATTTCTTACATGGAGGGATAAATCGTAGTTTAAATTTATTTCACGGAGGCAAAAATGTAATTGAAACACATTGGGATCAATACAAACTATATAAGAAGCCATGAATTATTTTTCTAGCCCACTAGGTACTAATATCTAGGCACTGGTATCTCATGGAATACTATAATAATTTTTCTTCCAGTGAGTAAGTAAATATTTCAGCTCAGAAAGAAAAACATGTTTCTTTTCCCTGTATTCATTTCTGCATGAAGAATTTTTTTGACCCTTCTTTCACTTTTTTCCCCTCAGACTCGTCAGAGTCATGATCTTTTGTATTAGATGTGCACAGAGTAGTAATGCAACTATGGTTTCAATATAAATGAGTACACACCTGCAGAAATGCATTGAATTAGAGTAGTTTTTTACTTTATTTTACATAAAATGCCTTTTTCATTCTTAAAAAATGAGGGCTAGATTTGTAAAATACCTTAGCAGGTCACTAACGTGCTAGACTTCTGAGAATATTCAAATGTTTAAGAATCTATTTCAGTTGCTGTGAGGCTTCCCCCTCAGAATAGTTAGTTTGTGCTACTTCTCTTTTTAAATTCTAAATGCAAAAAAAATTGTGGGTCAAATTAATGTTGATAACCTTTCACATGGCAAGGTCTGTTTTAACTACATACAGTACAGGAGCAGTAGGAACAATTCCGTAGAACTTCACTGTTTTATTTGAAATATTTTTTCATGGCTTCCCCTCACATAGCCTGTTGCGATACACCATTAGTTGTTGGGTTCTTTTCCTGAAGTATGTGTCTGTGGGAAGGTGAGCGGTACGTTTTTCAGTTCAGTTCTGGTTTGACTTGCCTGGGGTTTGAACCATTTCAGTTCAAGTCCAGTTTAGGTCAAAAGGCTTTACTAAGACCAGCTGGGTTTACATGGGACAAGATTTTTAAAGGTGGAAGCAGTCAAATGACAGGGACGTACACGCAGCACAGGGCTCTGGGAAGGTGGACTTCATCTGCTATCTCTTGCTCTTCTGTATCAACCTAGGCATCAGTAGTGTTTCCAGTTTTTCATTAAATCTTTGAGATCTGTAATGCTGCACTAAGGAAAAAGGTATGAAAAACCTTCCCACTGGGATCTGCAGGGAAGATGCAGAAGCCCAGCAGAGGATTGAGGGTTTAGCGAGGCTCGTGCTCACCCGTGGTGAGCGATGAGACAGAGCTGCGGAAGGAAAGGCTGTGACATGCTGCTGCTTTGCAGACCTCGGTGAACACAAATGCTCCCTGTAACCAATGAGGCTCTGCCTTAAACCGTCAGGTTTTTGTTGAACCATTTACTCTGAATTGGCAACCAGGAATATTTTTCTTGGTTCAGTTTCCATCATAGTTCAAATTGTATAGCAATCGATACGAATTCTGGTTCCATTTTGATTTATAGCCAAAGACTTGATAGAAATGCATACGCTTCTGAAAAGGGAAGCAAAAGTGTACACGGCTGTCCGCTCTGTGTATTGTTAATGAAAGCCTGTAGCTCACTTGCTTCATGATACAAAATATTTGAAAATATACATGCGTACCAGTGTCTGATAGATCAAAGAAAGTAAAAGTAATATATTGAATATTCTGTGACATATCGTTCATTGATTAATTTTGGGTTGTACATATATGAATGTTCAGATAGATTAAATAAAAACTAGAAATAGTTACTTCCGTAGTTAAAATATTCAGAACTATAAAGAACCCTGAATAAAACTTTAGAAAGGCTATAATGTCTTTTCACAAGAGAATGGCTGCAGCAAACCCCTATATGAATTAAATTTTTCAAGCAGCTGTGTTTTAGTGCAACCCCTTTTTTCCTTCAGATGATAGTGGTAAGGAACAATAACTACTACAGGGAGTTCTGAATATTATTAAGAGGAAAAAATACTACTGAATTGCCGTCATTCAGTAAATATTACTTCTGTAATAGCAGAAAAATCTTCTTGTGATTATGCACCATGTTAAGGTAGTATGCACAACACTTCACATCTGCTAAGTAGACTTAATCTCCATTTTTCTAATCTCTTGCATTTGATGTGTTATTTAGGAATTCCTTTTTGTTTCAGTTGCTTGCAATCACGTACATTATTAGGAAATACCTCCTATTTTAATTTTAAGAAAGATTTTAAAAGGTATCCTACATGTAAAATAAGGTCCAGTGTGAAAGCAACTTTATTTTGTGTTCTTTCAAAAATCAGTATTGGAATGGGAGCTGCAGGGTGCTAAGCACTAGTGGAAAAAATGACCTTTTTTTTTCCCCCTTTATTTATTAGTAGTTGAGCTGTTTTGAGAGTTTTGTACCACCAATCATGGATGCTGAGTGTTTAAAAAACTTGTTGGTTTTTTGTTTTTTTTTTTTTTTTTAAATCTGGATCATTTATTTCTATTCTATGAAGTATCATAGCAGGTATCGTGTGGTGACAATGAATTACACAATTCTCAAACAATCCCTGTTGTTTTACTGGCAGAAACACTTGGATTTAAAGATGTTATCTATTATTTAAAAAATACACCTTTTCTTCTTTTTTCAGCGTCTTGTTGAAGCTGCAGAAGATGCTTACCTGAAACATGAGTTTGATGCTGACTTACAGGTAATTAATAATTATTTTTTTAAATATTTATCATCAGAGTATACTATAACAGTTTATACAATAGCTTATTGGAAGAACTGCTGTAGAAAGCCAAGCATGTGAGTAATAGAGGGATGCTGATTACAGAAAAGGGAATTAATGAAGGCTGGCTCAGTATTTGGCAGGTTACGCATTTAGTGTTTGTGTGTTGGGAGACCAAGCAGGTGGATTTTACTCTTTTAGAGATTTCATTTAAATTCCCTGCATGTCTGCTTAGGTCAAGATTTTTAAACACAGTAATTAGCAGCATGTTTCATCGTTGCAGCGTATTGGCAAGGAATTGTTCTATAGAGAGTTGAATTTGCAGATGGGGTGGGACCCACAGGGATGGGATTAGTATGACCTTGATTTGTGCAAATCGTTTGCGTTTGGATCTGAGTCTAGAGCAGACACCGTTTTTTCTCTTACCTAGAAGCCCTTAGAGCCATGCCATTACTGTCTCAAAATGTTGCCTTTAGGAATAACATGGGAGGGAGAAGCACTGTGGCAGCTCACAGTTAAAAATGTTTAAAAGAAAAACCTTTGCTTAAATAAGACACACAATTAAAAAAACAGGTTAATTCAGAAACAGAGTACTCTAAGCTAAAATGGCAAGTTTAATAGAAAGTGTTAATACTTAAATGAGTGAATACCTCCTTACCTTTAATGAATTCCTATATCCTTGGTTTCTTGAATGCCATGTAAGGTGGAGTTTTGTTTACTTTGTCTCTAGCTATCTAGTTTAATTTTAAAACCTTTGGTGAATATTTGCCATATGTCCATTTAAATTTTGAGCTTAAGCACTAAGGGAAACAGAGACTTTTTCCATAGACTTTTTCCCATTCATATATCTAAGAACCACACAGATCTGTAAGTTCTATTTTCAGATTTTACCATGGTTACTTCCAGTAATCACAAAACGTCTTATTTTAATGAAAATATGATGCAAATTACTGATTTCTGTGCAGAAAGGAAAAAAACAGAGTGAACTTCTCAGAGCTAAGGATAAAAAATTGAGTTTAGAAGGCTGTGATACTGAGATCTGTCAGCCCATGTTGGAGTAAGGGTAAAATGAGCACCTTGAAAGTGATAATTCATATTTTTGTTGCATTCAATAAATGCTGGCTTCTGTATTCAAATGCTTTAGAGTTCTATTACATTCCAGCCTTGCAGAGCTGTGCTGCATTTTATTTTTTTGAACTTCAAGCCTTGGAGAAATAGGAGCTGTTGTCTGAATAAATCAGAAACACACTTTACAGAAGATTTTTTTTAGAGGTCTACAGTAAGTGCTTCTTCACTGCAGGATAGTTCTCGCTTTGACGAAGTCCTTCATTTGCAGAGGCTTTGAAGATATTAACACTTTCAGGAAGCCAGTTAAAAGCCATTTGTGTCAGCAGCATTAACAGGACAATCAAATCTTTGTGTAGAGCTCTGTTGTTTATTACTGTCACGGTCCATTAAAGCTAATCAATTGTTAATCTTGGTTTCAGCGACCCCTTTGCAACCCTTGCTGGGTGATTGTTGTTCTTTATCAAAAATCTCATAATACCATCTGCTCAATATAAAATAATGGCCAGAATGATTTGATGGTGTACATTCAAGTGGAGGGGGACAGGCGGCTTATGTAATACACAGTGTATATAATGCTGCTATCAAAGAGGAATTTTTCTGGCATTTGTATTGCGTTGGCCGACCTGTGGAAGACAGGATTAAATGCTTTGAATTGGTGGTATGGGATACAGCACCAGTCTGCCTTTTTGTGCTCAGCTATTCTGGAAATTCAGAAAGCACATAAAGAAAGTGCTTTCGTGCTTTTTATTGGTCCAATGTCACCTTCTATGTCTTGAGGACAGTATAGATAATATTGAGTCAGTACATAAAAATGATATAAGGGAGAAATAAAATTCTATTAATATTTTTATTGACTGTGACAAAACACCAATTTAAAGAAAATAATAACTGGAAGAATTCATCTTTTAGACTGCTGGTATTCTCTTCAGCAATGCTGAAACTATATTGTTGGGTTAAGCTAGACTTGATCCCTTCTGGGCATTTTTCTTAGTAACACTATCAGTTTCGTCCTTAGTTATTCTATAGGTATTCTAATCAATATACTGTAATGCTGTATAATGGTCTAAGCACTCAACTATCTATCCCTGGACTGAATCTATTGGCACCACCAATAAAAGCCTTGTAGTTATAAACATAAATAAAATTCCCAGTGAATTGAAAGAAATAAATCAAAATGGGTGATGTGATGCTTAACTCAACAGCATTATATATTGCATGTTTGAGTAATGGCCAAACTAAGAATCAGTGAGAGCTGACTTTAAAGATTGCAGTTTGGGCTTTGGGAGATTCTTTTTTCTGTTAGGGATGTGAACCAGGAGCTGCAGCTTTAGCAAGTTAAAGGAAATGACCTTCTAAATGTTACTTATACTTGAACCTTTAAGCTAATCCAGGATTTTCTCACCTGGTGGGTATGGTTTCAAGTTATTCTGTGTTATTAAAGACTCTTTTCAAATTGTTGCAAAGTGAAATTAGTATCTTTAATCATGCCTAATAATGTATTTGGAGATATGAGATAAATTACCATTTGTATTGCTACAGCAAGTTGCCTTGTCACAATATTTCTATAGTCTTAAAGGATTGCTCATCTTGCTTTATACGGGACACTGTCTCTGTGCTTGCCTCTGTTTAAAATGAAGTAATTCCTCCTGATTTTGTGGCTTTAGCACCATGAAAAAAACAATATAGGGGCCAACTGCCAAGCACAGATGCAGCGAGAGTATTGGATGTTACAGGTTTTGAAGTGATTCTACAACCATCTCTTGGTTTTGTTGACCTAATTATTTGCCAGAGAAAAATTTCTGGGAAAAGATTAAAAAGAGGGTAACATCTTCTGTTGGGAGGAAATCTATTAAAAAGACATTTCAAATCATTTATTGTCATTGTTGTTAACTGAAATTTGGCCTCCTGATCATTTACTTCCTTTGTGCCTGGGTATGTGTTTCCTAAGATATAAACTGCCTTGTTATGATTCACAGAAGCACTGTGGTGGAGTTTGTGTTCAGACCTCTGGAAGAAGCTCTGAAGTGGAAAACTCTTCCCGGGAGCTGTCATATACCTAAGAATTTGTTGTATATGCAGCCGATACAACCACAGAGGTTTAGAGGCTTTCTCCTCCCACCACATCTTCTCAAACCACTAGAAACTGGACAGATTTTGTTGTGTGAAAATATGCCAATGTGACACCCAGCTAGTGGTCTTATGCAGTTACTAGCGAGGTGGTAAAGCACGCTTAAACTGCAGTCATGTGGTCTGTGTTGGCACCTGAGGCCTCTACAGTATCATACTATTTATGTGACTGTGTCTGAGCTCTTAGGATAGAAACGCAGAGAGTATTGTTACCATCTGAACAGAGTGAGGATAAGATCTATTATAGCGTTGTATTGTTTCTGGTTTTCAATAACCTCAGGAGGTAGGTGGATGCTCAGCAGTGGAACTGATGCTGGACTTATCAATGGAGCAGTAAAAGTAACTTGCACTTTGTTTCTTACAAACTTTAAAAAAAATTAATTTTAGGATCAATAAAGATTTATAATGCTTGGTTCCTACCCAGTCTTCATACCTCTGACCCCAATGATGGGAGGGAGTCATACGAAATTTCGTTGTGACTACTGGTTCATTTGCAGAACGGTTTCATTATGCACACACATTTGCAGGGTAGTTCTTTTATTTTCTGTGTGTTAATTAAGTTCATTAGTTCACTCGCCTTACATTCCAGCTGAGTTTTCTCTGTGTGTGTGTGATGTGATAATAAAAAAGCAAGATTATTTCTTTTTAATAGAATCAAGGCTAGTGCATAGTTGATGTCACCTGAATTACTAGATGTTTTCTTCTCAGATTGTTGCAGTTTCACTTTCTGTATAAGATAGGAGAGGTTCAAGTGCCAGTACTTTAAGATGGTTGACCTTATTTCAGTTTTATGTCACAAGACTAGAAGAAGATTAATCAAATAGTTTTTAGGAAAGGATTACTTTCTTTTAGAATACTCTTAAAGTTAATTTAGTGGGATAAAAAAGGAATAATGGTATAAGGCTGCTTTTCATTATTCATTTTTTTAGATCTATAACATATGGCTCAGTCTTAAGGAAGAGGTTTTCAAAACTATACCAGAGTTAGGTACCTGTCTGCCAGATTTTGCTGGCTCTTAACTCCTAATTGCATTTCATTTCCTTGAAAATCTCATCCTTACTCTTAGATTATATATGTTGGCTATAGAAAAAATGTTGTGAAATCAGCAGGCAGATAGTTAAGGATTTTCCAGTGGTTTACACAGGTGAACGCTGTACTTTTTTATACATATTTAATGATTTTTGAAAGTCTACAAGAGGTGAGACTTCAAAGGTTTAAGGAGAAAACACAAATAGCAAAAGAGAGCTGGGGAACAGAATTAGTCCAGTTCATAGTCTGTAGCTTCTGGGTCTAATCCTTCAACTGTTAATATTGCTAGATAGTTTTTTGTTGTCTTTCAAGGGGAGCTACCTGACTTTTAGTAATTTTGAAATTCAACTGCTGGATATAGACCTTAAATATAGACATAAAAACATAACTTAAATTGCTGCTACTTTTTCTTAAAATTCTGACCCAAATGTTTGTTTAATACAATGATACCATGCAAAAATTTATAATGATGGATTAAATGCTTAGGTATTTAATTAAAATTTAATCAAATAGATGGTAATTACATTGACATCAGTTACTGGAAAATACAAGGATAAAAGATAATTGAGAATAGCTATTCTACATAATCTTATTAAACTATTATAACACGTGCATTGTTTTCATGTTAGTATTTCAGAAAAGTCTGTTTGCATGTTTATTATCTTGCTAATTTTGAATGAGGCACATAGTAACTAGATTTACAGTCTGTTGGTATTAATATTTTTCTGCCTGTTAGAATAATGTCCACAATTAGAAGTGGACATTATTCTAACAGGTCTTAGAAGGGTCCTGAACATCCACAATCGAAAGGGAAGTCTGTTGGACTTGCAGCACTCGGAACCAGTGACTGAAATGACTTTTTGAAAAGTGCATTGAAAATAGCAGTGGAGCATCTGAAGTTTGATGTGCTTCATGGATTATTTATCCAAGCTGCTTACTTTCTAAATCAGAAATCAGTCTTTCTAAACTCCAAGCCTGGAAACCTAAGATGAGGTCTGACAGCCTAAATTCCTTTTTAGACTTTCTTTGAACTATTTTGCAGACCAGAGTGCTCTCAGCTATATTTGAATGAGATATGGACAGTGTACCCGTAGTAGTTTGTAAGAAGGCACGACGGAGAGATCCTTAACTAGCACCAATCTAAACTGTTAACTTTTCATGGCCCTGTGCAACTCTTGCAGAAGTAGCTAGAAACCCTGGAAACATTATAGTTCATTCAGTTGTAAAATCTGCCTCTGGAGTTCTTTCCTGAGGTGCCTCACACAGGACCTGCTCTCAAGGGGTTTGTCTTTGTGTTCCTCTAACACTTGCGATACTGCAACAGGTTCTTCTGTGTGGTTATGGGCATCCAACTGAAGGCATAACTTGGATACAGCTATGATGTAGAAACGCTGCTGGGACCTGCAGAAGTCTTGTTCTTACTGAGTTTTCTGAACAGTTCCAAGTTTTCAGTACTGATCAAAAGATAAGGGAGATCAGGGAAAGACAGTAAGCGTAGAATTCAGAATGTTGTTAAAAACCAACAGCAACAACAAAGCCCTAAACCCTTAAGATTTGCACTGCAGTTTGAGGTCTAAGAGGAAGGAAAAAGGGAATAGAAGCATGAGCATCTAGTGAGTTAGTGAACTACAAGGCACAACGGACACATTTAAATGATAAAAGCATCTGTTAGTCTCTATTTGGTTTTACTTTTTCCTTTGTTAATTTCTTTTTCTTTCAGAAAATACTTCTACACTTTTTTCTGAAAGAAAAAAAAAGCTTCAGCTTAGTTTAGTATTATTCGTATTTATTTCTGTGAGCTCAAATTAAGGACTTCTCAACTGCTCCAATACCACAACTGCAACAAATTGACTTCCAGATTTTTAGCTCTAAGGATAAGCCCTTTCAGTGAAGAGCACTTTAGCTTGTCTACGCTTTCCTATTTATTTGCTGAGGTTGGGAAGAGGAAAACTGAAATGACTATGGAACTATTGAGACATCAGTGAATTCAGATGTTACTGGTTAAGTATTCTCTAGAATTGATGCACATGTAAGGTAACCTTCAGAGGAAGACTTTCACATCGCTTTCACTCTGCATGCATGGCAGAGATTAAGTATCAGAAAGGGAGCGTACAGAGAAAGAGGGGCCGTGCACCTTTTGGGTTATTTTAATCACCAAGCTTTTATCTGTTTTCTGCCTCCGTAGTAAGTGAACAGAAAAAGAGAACAGGGTTTTGTAAAGCCAGAAATAAATAAAAAAAAAAAGTCTAGCCATATTTTAGTTCATCTTCTAATGATGAAGATGAACTTCTTAATTAGTTTTTTCACTTCGGAGTTTTGTAGAATTTTTTTGAGGATTGAGGGAAATTTTTGGCTTTTAAAGGCAATTATGATCAGTGGATAATTTTCATTACTTTTCCCCCTTCCACACATGTGTCTTTCTAAGAATATTTAAGTTCTCTTACTACAAATAAATCAAATGTAAATCACTAGAACAATTTTATTTTTATGTGTGTTCATAAATTCTGTTGGCAAGGAGTGAGCTTGATAGCTAAGCACAGAAATGCAGAGTTTAACTCACTGTCTCAGAAGCAGAGGCGCAGGAGATGATTTTTCAACAAATCTGTAATTTCTCTGCTGTAAATAATTGTTTAGCATTTTGGTGCCATTCTGCCCTATATAAAGAAGCCATCAAAAAAGAACAGTCATTCTCTCCCTGTTTAGTTCAATAGCTGTTCTGCCTACACAGGGCTCAACAGCAAAGGAACCAGCAGCTATGGTCTGAATTTGCTATTGCAAATAATGTGCTCTGCTTCTGAGAAAGTTTGGCACGGAGTTCCAGAGATTCATTCTTCTGACTGCAGTTATAGGACTCATCCTTTTGGTACCCTTAACAGGTTAAACTCATTAAAGAGCTACCAGAAATAGTTTTCAGACAGTTCTGGATTTATTCCTGCCTACCTCTCTCGTGATAGCAATCGCTGTCTGAAGTGTGTGAAGTGTGCACTGAAGAACACACTATAAATTCATTTCTACCCATTGAATGTGGACACAGTGCTTTTTGCCTGTTGATATCTGCTGTAAATACGTACAGAAATCTGAAACCTAGAATTGTCGAAGAACTGTATGACTGAGCAGATAACTTTGTCTTCCTGAGATTTTTCTTTTTATATTTATTTGTCCCTTTATTATGTTTGCTTGCTACCAGAAATGAGAAGGAAATAGCTTTCTCATCCCATGAGTGTTTTCAAAATTTCAAGTTCTCTGATTAAACGTTGAGATAGCCCAAAGCTTTTCCTGAGGAAGAGAAACCTCTGCTTTGGAACAACTCATAGTCAAATAGGTGGGGCTCTCAGTTAGGATATGAGAAGCCTGTTCAACTTGCTTCTCTAGTGAATATTAAATTATTTATATGATGTGAAACAACTGCAGCAGAAGAGTTTGTGAGACACTCGGCTCAGAAAAGCCTGATGGATGGGGCAGTCGCTTTGGATCTCGGAGGCCCTAATCTGAGTTTCTGTTCTGCTTGATTCAGAGGAAGGATTTGAACTGCAGTGTAAGGCTTTTCCTCCCTGGCACAATTCTGCAAAAAAGAAATGTATTTTCCTAAACTAAGAAGAGTCACAGGTCAGGTCTAACAGCAATAACAAGATGGACCAGAAAGTATTTTCATACATATAAGACATATATACAGTTTTTGCTTTCCTGTGCTCAAATTATTAAGTATTTCCAGGTTGCTTTTTTATGCTCTTTGTAAGCATCTTATAAGAATTAGAGACGTGTTTAAAAGAAATAAAAGCTGAGATTCCTGCATATTCACATAAATTCACAGGTTAAGGTTATAAGTAAAACAGAAGTTCTCATTAAAATAGTGATAAAACTCAGTGTTTGCAAAATGGAATTCTTTATTGTTTTTGCAAGGCAATTCTTTAACTTATTCCAGTAGAACAGATAGAGGAATAAGCTAGTATTGTTCAGATAAAGGGATAATGATGTACCAGAAGGAGCCAGTCAAATGGAAACGGGTATGGTCACTTTCAAGCAGGAAAGGAAAAAAAAAAAAAAAAAGACATTATGAAATGAACTTCTAGCAGAAAATCAATAACAATACTTAATGCTGCAGCCTTAAAATTAGATTGAAATTTGTTATATCAAGCTGGGAGTTAGTGTAAGCTTGCAAGAACTTCACTTTGAGGCTTCAAAAAAATTTCCTCTTTCAAAATGCCTAGCATTCCTTCCAAAAACGCCCAAACCAGAATAGCTTCTGCCAATGTGATTGCCTTTCCACGCAGTCAAAATAGCATGTGATCCATGCATGCCACAATTTAGAATTGAGAAGTCGGCGACTCTCCCTGCGTTTCAAAGCAGACTGTCCTTTGGGAAGATGAGCACCTCCTGGGCACCAGGTCCACTGGTCTGGGCAGGGGTGTAAGAGTAGGCAGAACAAGTTAAACAAAGCAAGGGGAAGCTGAGGTTTGTGAAAGGAAGACTGTGGAGGATGCAGAAGAAAGCAGAAACAGTGCAGTAAAAGGTTAGGTGTCAGAAGACTAAAGCGCAGGAAAGAAGGCTGGAGAAGGAGAAATAACAATAATGTGTAAAGGCAAAGCTGTTAAGGGTTAATATCTTTGTGTTTCAAGAGTACTGACAGTAATCTTTTTGCAAGTCTCTCTAAAACCATTACCTTTGCTTATAGTGAGGCTAAAATGGAGAAACCATTTTCAGCTACTTTTAAAAAAAAAAAGAAAAAGGCAAATTCCTCTTTCCTCCATCCTCTTCTGTGTCAGGTTAGGCAATTATATAAACAGTAAGAAGCTGCCTGACAAAGTTCATTATAAAACAAAAGAAACCTTCAGAGAATAAGAGTAGGTAACGTTCAAACACCATTTAAAAATGGGTTTCAGAGAAGTTTGGCAAAACAAGTACGTGCAGGGAGTGAGGGAGGAATGCTGCATAGGAGATGAGGAAAAATATCACAATGTTATCCAAAAACATACGCTCCTTGCGATTGCCATAAACCTCAGAGAAACTCATCTTATCATTGTCAGAGCAGACAGAGATGATGTGTTTAAAAATGTGTCTCTTGTAGACGTTTATGGGACTATCAATTTCCAATTCTAACTAACCGAGAAAGCAGCTAAAGAGCCAGAGAAAAGGAGAAATGACCATGCAAGAATAAGTTAGAGTAGCCAACGCTTAATGTTTGGTGTATTGGTGATAGCAAACAGGAACTTGGGATTAAAAATCACTTCATGGTGGGCAGGTGACTTGCTTGTTGAGACTTGTGGCCTATAAATTAGTCATCACCCCCCTCAGAAAAAAGAGAGCTTGTCACCTTCTGAAAACGCTTTCTAATTAGCTTTCAACTTTCTGCTGCAGAGAAGGTCAGCTACTCAGTGGCTTGAACTCTGAGCCCGATGCCTTTTACCTGGCTAGCAGCAGCCCTACCCTCAGCACTGAGCGGCTTCACACTGGGCGTCAGATTTACTTGTACGCTCCTGTAGTCCTGTCAGGATCTCGGTGAATGTTTTAACAAAACAACTCTCCTTGGTTTAAGCGATGCCGATGGAAAGTGACAGTTCTGAGGATTTTGATCCCATCAAGATTCATTTTGAAAAATGCTGCTCTGGCTTAGCTTTCCTTTATCCGTGGATATTCAGTACTTGTCAGACAGCGCAAGGAGAAGGTGATGTACAGAGATTGCTGTTTTCTGATTTGTTAAGACTTCTACACCAAAGATACACAGCACAGTCTATCATCAAAACTGTGTGTTTGAGACGTGCATTTTGCCAGAAACACGTGCTTTCTGAACTGTCTGGAAAGTCTATTTTAAAGAATCTATCTGAAACATCTATTTAATTCTGTATGTACTTGTACGTATTTTCTATCTACATTTAGTTTCTGATATGTTGAAAGGACGAGATACTAAAGTGCTTCATGGAGCAGGCAGTGCTGGAGTTAATGTTTTTATTTCTAAGGCTCATTGGTAAGTGATACTGAGCTCTCCTCCAGGAAAAAAAGATCCTTAATTCACTCTTGCAAAATTCAATGCCCTATTGTTCTCACTTTTCTGAAGTCACTGTTTATAACGTTGCTCTCCTTTCCCCTCTGAGGGATAATATAATTTATTGGAGCAGTTCATTCATAGTCTATGTGATATCTATCTTTTGGGACAGAGATACCTTTTGCATGATGTACACACTGTTAGCTTCAAACTCTTCCTGTTTGCTTTATGTGAAAGGGTTTGTAATCAGGAATATTTATGCATCCTGGTACCCAATTGTGCTGTGCTTGCTGTTTTCTGCTCTTCGTAGAAAATTAAACTTTTTTTTCTTTTTGGCTCACACCTACCTGAAAAGCAAAAGATTTTAGAATATTACCCTATGGATTTATGATTACTAGGCAGATAGCCAGTAATAAGCAGTGATATCTGATACTACAGCCCAGACATTCTCTGCTTTTTTCCACCTTTTTCCTATTATCTTTAGGTTTAATAAGCTATAAATGGGAGAAATAAATGGCAGACCATCTTTTCTCTTTTTGTGCTTTTTTTTTGGAGGTGCTTGGTGATGAGATTAAGTTAAAGGTCATATAGTCTTCCAACCTGGTATTTAGGAATAGGCAAATTTTTGAAAAGGGTGGAAGTAATCTAGGTTTATTCATTTTTGTGGGAGAGCTGCTTTTTTGCTACACAACAGTCATTTTAAATGGAAATAACAGTGTTATAGATAAAGATTTAATGAATATATATGAGAAAGGCAAGATAGTCACTAAGCAGTTCATAGCTTTAGATGAGGTCACAGTTCTGACTTGTGCAGTATGAAAGTGAGTAAATCGTAGAGGATCATAGTGGAAATATTTCCAGGGGATTGTACATACTGCTTATTGTAGGAAAAAAGTTACTTTCTTGCCTTTGGCTTATAAGAAAGATATTGAGTGAAAACCAGCTACGTTCGTACCTTAACATTTCAACTGCGTGTATTGTTTCTTTGTTTCTGAATCTCACATAATTGCTGACTACAAAATTAAAATACCAAGCTCATTATTTCAATCCTAAGACACATCTTGCTTTAGACTTATGCTTTGTCTCTAATTGTAGTGTCTGTGTGTTGAGCTTCATTAACTTGAAACAGAAGGAGCCCCCGCTTTTGTGTTGAAGTTAATTAAAGCTGGTAATGATTATTGTCTGAAAATTTTCTGGGTTCAAGTAGGTTATTTTGCCTCTGCCTCTATTTTCACGCATCATTTCATCAATCATGTGGTTGGTCGATTCATAATATACAGGATTTGCTGAATTCAGTGAGCTATGGAGGTTTCTTTTTTAATCGTAGAAATACCCTTGCATATTTGTTTAACGGTTAGTTGAAAGCTTCTACTTGTAGTCACTGGTGACTTTTAAACTTAGAATTTTTGAAAATTATTTGGGGAGAAAAAAGGCAATTGTTTTTCCATGAATAATAGGTAATAGCGCAAATCACAATAGATCAACGGCGAGGGCCACAGTTAATGGCTTTCAGGTCTTTTTAATATAAAAATTGAAAATTTCAAAATATAACAATTCTATGGTGAAGTGTAAAAACTTCAGACTTGCAAGTACAGTCTCATAAGCTGTATTCTACATACTAGTACAGTTTTGACCATGACTGATAGTATGAAATAACTATGCATATTTATATGCATGTATAGTTTAGTATTTATGTTTTAATAATTTTGTTCAAAGCTCTGCATTTCAACCTATGTATATTGCCTGACGTGCAGATCTTTATCATTGGTTTTGTGGGTCATGCTGTGGGAGATGTCCTGCTTCAAAACCAAAATAACCAGAAAACCTCCTCTGGTGAAAGACCATGACTAAGGTCAGGCCCAGGGGTATTGCAACAAAGTGCAATGGATAAATAGATAAACAGGTGAAATAGAAAATAGAGAATGTACTTGCCTGTGGGAGAAGCTTGGAAAAAGTGATGGTATTTTTGTTGAAAAATCATAGATGCCAAGTTTAAATAAGTGTTTTGTTTGTGGTTCATTAAAAAAAAAGCAACACTATAATAACAGTAATTTGATTTAATGTTACATTTTATGTGTTTCATATTTCAGGTTTAAACTAACAGCTATATAGCTAAAGCTTTCAGACTGTTCAATTTAGATGTAAAAAAAGGACTTGAAATCTTATTCTGTGTCCAGTTAGCTTTTTGAAATGAGGAGCATGTGTTCAGAGAAGTATTACTGTGGATCCAAAATGTGCCTGTCAAAGATATTAGTGAAAGGTTTAATGGATATTCTGTGCCTGTGTGAAGCTCCTGCTGACAAAGTCAGCTCAGGAGCTTTCAGCGTCATATGCAAAACTGAATTTTGCAGCAAAGAAGGGTTGAGCTGGGAGAGGTGTGATATGTTGGAAGGGACAGTGGAGGTTTTGCATATAGGGCTGGCAAAGGCCAGCTGGTTGGCAGCAAGGTGAGGAGATCTGGTACAATTTGTAGGGCTTGTGGGAGCTTATGCTGGGTTTGTGATTTTTTTTTTAATGGGGGTATGGAACTGTGATGAGGTAAAATGGTCTGGATAAAGGAGGTCACCTGAGGTTGCGAAAGTCTGTGGGAGGTCTTGGAGGCTCGAGGGCTTTCTGAGACTTTCTCCCCAGCCCACCGGTAGACCTTGCCGCCCTAGTGCAGTTCTGAACTGTTCTGCATGGTCTCCTTTCCTTTCTGTCACACGTCCATTTTCACCAGGGTGCCCATCTCAGTTCCCTTCTCTCCTGCTTCTCCTCTGCAGCAGCAGAGGGTTGTGGAGGCAGGTTGGGGATCTGCTCTGTGGAAGCGTGTGCTACCCTAACTCATCTTCACTCTCTTGCCACTGGCAACATAGACAGTCTGCTGCCCTGGACATTTTTGCCTGTATTCGGCACAGTGCCTGGCTGTTGGTTGATCATATCTTACATAAGGATCTTTCATAGCAAGCTGTGTACTATTTTTCGTAAGACCATGTACCACTTCAGATCCCTGTAAATCTTTCCCCGACACAAGCGTCGCATCTTCTAGTGCATTCATGCAGTAGCTGGGGATCCAGCTGTTTCCTGCAAACACTTAGGAAATTAATAGTCCCATGAAGTATCACTGTCTTAGTGTCACTGATTAGTGATGGCAGTAGGGATGTTCAAAGTTAAGTGCACATCTCTCAGTGAAGGGGTAAATCCTATGTTGACTTTTGAAAATTGTCCCCATTTTTACTGAAATTCCCACACAGGTAAATGGCTATTGAAGTAGCTCTCTAAAGGTCAAGTGATTATTGTTCTCCTAGAAAGACCCAAATTTCCAGGCTTTAACTACCCGTAAAATGTCAATGATATGAAAAGGCATAGTAAGGACGTGAAATATAAGATGGTGGTGTTATGAAAAAATA
>NW_008824111.1:976425-997796 GCF_000699105.1 Pygoscelis adeliae | reverse complement strand
CGTTTCTCAGAATTGCAATTTTCTGCAGATTTTATGAGATTTATATTCATTGGGATCTATTACAGGTTATAGTATGGGAAATCTCTTAAAGATTAATTGAAATTCAGAAAATAAGAATGTGTAGTATGTACTCTAAAAATACTTGAATCCCCAAACGTTCATCATTTTTGGTCCAAGTTCTGCACCGAATTCCATAAAATAGCAGCCCAGTTAGCATCCACAATTACCCCCATAGATAAATTAAATTAATTATTTTTTTTTAATTCCTTGTGGTCTCTTGGTAAATGCCTTGCTATATGTTTCCTCCAAATAATGTCCCAGTCCTTGACCTTTCTACATACTGGCAGCACAGGCGTTCCTCTTGAGTGGGGGGTTGCTGGGCTTGTGGTGAAATGAAATGGTAATTAGGGAGATTCTGCTAAGGTGGAGACAGAGCAGTTTTAAACAAGGGCCCCTTGCAGTCCTGGTAATGCAGGTTTTACGCGTTGCTTGCTTTCAGTTTAATGAAAGGTAATACTTTTCAGTAGCACCTGGGACTGGTTGAAGTGAAAGCTATTCAGCCTTGGTTGCTTTTTTCCCATCCATTGGTGAGCTTTTTTCCTCCTGCCCCTAATGTTTCAAGAGCTGTTCCTTCCCTTCATCCCATCCCAACCCAAGTTTTCACCTCATCTTCCTGTTTTCCCTTTGTGTGTGAGAAGACAAAACTGGGAAGGGGGATTGTTGTCAAGTCCAATGGCGGGTCAGCTGATCCAGTTTTGTCTGACATGGGTGACTCATCCCCACGGCACTTGTGTAAACCAGGAGTGATCCTGGTATATCAGGGTAGATCTGGACGGAGACATAAGGAGAGAATTTACAGGATACAAAACTGTTTCATTTGTTGTCTTGCCCTTTCTCTTCAGACTGCAGCTCAGCTCTACTTTTGACTGATGAAGCATTTCTGCAGTGACAAATCCTCCGGTGCACAACCGAGGATGTGTCTGATGGTTTCATTAGCTTTTACCATGGTCGCCTAGCTCCTCGAGTGCACGAGCATGCGCACCCCTGTGTACAGGCACCTCTGTGCTCTTGTTTCCAGATGAGCCCTGACATTAACTCGGTGAGCGTTGCACCTCAGCCTGTGTGTAAGTGAACTCTAGAAGGACAGTATAAAAACTGTGGTTTTTGAATTGGACTTTATAGCGCCATAAACAGTGACATCATTGTATATACACACAGATACATAATGATGAATACAGCAAATGCAATCTTGGATGTTGGCTGGAAAATGCACACTTCAGGCCCAGATTTAATAGGAACTTTCATATTCCATTCTTGGAATATAAAGCCAGCTTTTTTTGTCTATTTTGACTTTTGCATTAATAAAATGAGGTCAGGAAATCTGTTAAAGTTTATCTTTAAAAATGTTCTCAACCCAATCACCTTGTTTTAAAAATCATTTCCGTTTGTTATCTGCACATTTAAGTAGATTGTGTTTCCTCATGATTGATTCTCTGAAGGAAAGCACTAACAGATTCCTGTAATTGATTATACTTTAATGATACATAATGGCAAGTTCTGTTTTCCATTATTGTTACCTTACACGCTGAACTGAAACTGCTGCGATACCAGAATGTATATTGATATACAATTGATTTAGTAACATTTTACCAGTTGAACTGCCTTGCGTTAACTAAAAACATGTCTCCCCACCTTCCACAAAAGCGGCCATTCACACATTCAGGGCAGGTACCTACACTCTCTGCAGATGGTCAGGTCCTTCAGCTTATTGGAGTTGGCAAAAGACAACGCTGCTGGAGATCGGTGCAATCATTGTTTCTGGGTTTCACGGGTGATTACAGATGGGAGTTGGCTGTTTTTACATTTCAAATGTTTCACTTCAATTACCTTTTTTTTTTTCTTTTTGATGGTCGTTTTTCAACAAATGATCCTCTGCTTCTCCTTCCTGCCTCCACCCCACCAAATCTTCGATGGCGGATAAGGTGGTTGAGGATCTGAAAGCATTGCTTATCTTCTTGATCGGTATTACCTAATTATTTACTGATGTCCCCTGCCTATCTGTAGAAATCTCTTCGCTTGCGTTTAGATGGAAAACTCTACAGCAGGGATTACTCTGCATGCACGCATGTGGCGGTGTGTGCATTTGTAACAGCAGTTAGCACATCTGAGTCCCGTTCCCTGACTCAAACTCCTGCGTGCTCTTCCCTTACACAAATAAATAGTGCAATTCAATTTGTACTTTAGCTGTACTTTAACTCTTGGACACACAACCTGGCCTAACCAAAAGTTACAAGGAAGGTCTGATGAGTGATCTAGCATGTATAGCTGGCCTACGTGGGAGAAATAAATATTTTTAAAAACTAATTTAAATTTTGAGTTTTGCGGGTGTTTCAAAAAGGCATATGGCTGTTGTCTTCTAAATACTCAAAGGAGAGACAGAAAACTTAATAGCTAGAACTCTATGATTATAATGATGTAAATTGGTGAAATACGTTAGAAATACTAGGTAGAAGTACACGATATAGTCAGATAATGTACTGACTCTAAGGTTCTGCATTTGCTTGTGTTTTAAACTTTCTCTACTGAGAATAGGATTGTACATAAAGCTTACAATTCTGGCAAGTTGTGCCAAGAAATCTCATTTGTTGTATTGTAAGTTGGCAGCTATATTATTGAAACAATAGAAAACAGATAAGGGTTACACTCTCCTCACTTTCAAAATCCTTTATTTTCCAGGGACTTAAATTCAAGCTTTCACATTATCAGCTGTATTAAGCCAGCGTGATCTTTCTTAACAAAAAGTTTAGGAAAAGAAAAATAAAAAACTGCTGCTTGGATTTGGTGAATGTCAATGTTTGGCAGAATCAAAGTACTTTCTAAAAATCTGCAATAATTTTGTATTTCAGTTTTAAAACTGAAATTTTTAGCTTTAAAATTCGGTTTAAAATCTGAAAACTGAAAATAAAAAGAATCACTTCCGAAGTATGTAGACACTTTTGTGAGTTGAACTCTAAAGCAGTGAATTACCACTACACACAGGTTTTGTATTTTATTCCGTGTTACGTAATTTTTTAAATGTTTTAAGTTACATCATTGTTTATATCTGTATTAACGTTCAACACCTCAATTCTGTTACGTATATGTTAAATATAAATATTGGTTTAACGGCTTTGTGTATGACACTGATTGCAATTCAAATCTTCCTTGCATGCTGTTCTGAACTGCTGATAGTAATAGCAGCACTTGTAACACTTGCATCGCCATCCTAGTCATAAACAGTAATATCAATTAATATGTCTTTATGCTTGTGTGGTTACTGTGTGCAGGGTTATTAGAGAAATTATTTTTACTATCAGAGAACAGTTTCAAAAAGATAAGAACTGCAAATACAAAGCAGATTAGGTTACTTAAATGGCCTTTTCAGTGGTGATATTTGAGGAATCAGAAATGTCTGTAGTATCTTACACTAATTTTGGAATATAATACACAATTTAATTTCCTGTTTGTTTGCTGTTCTAGAGGAACAATTTTTGAACTGTGAAGTAAAATTTATGCTCTAGTGCTATGTATTCTCAGCTCAACCCCACATTGCAAAAGAAACCTCTACACATTTCTTTAATTTAAAAAACATGAGTTCCTAATTAGCTATACATAGACAATATTAGATTTTTCCAACTGCATAATAATTAATAATACGTAATTAAAATGGAACCTGGATCAAGAACTCATCAAGTCTCCCTAATACCGTAATACTGTACCCTTTCCTTGGCAAACAAAGTGATCCTGCCCCAGGGGATATGAATTGACTCTCAGGAAATCTGTTCCTGCAAATACACTGTCTCCTCTCATAAGGAATTTCCAGAATTCCCAGTTGGGGAACTTCTTTCCACTATTTTCACAGTAAAAATATGCAACTCATAAAAGACTATTAAGTAAATTTTGGAAAATGTCACCAAACATGTATATGATGTATGAAAGTGCTTTCTTAATATTCTTTATAGTTGGAAGTCAGTGGTAACCAAACATGTGCATACATAAAGAACAGATCACTATTAGTCCTATAGCTATAGTAAATATTTTCTTAAAGACTGTGCAATTTCTTCTTGCTAGATTTTTAAAAAAAAAAACATCTACTTGCTTCTAAGCTAAGTCGCTAAGAAAGCGCAGATAAACAGAGAATAATATCTCTTTACTTATTCCTTTACATGTTAACCTTTTTTTTTTTCCTTCCCCCCCCAAGTTTTGCTAGCAAGATACTCGCCAGATACTCAATTACAGCCCAGACGATTGCAACGAATACTGTAGAAAAGCAGGTCTGGAACATATCCCAGCTGTTCAAGAGGAATAAGTACCATAACGTTGCGAGCCACTAGGTGCCACTCTTGTCTCGTCCCAGTACAAGTCTGAGAGTATTTATGATTGTTTAAAAAACCCAACTATGCCCTCCCACCCCCAAAGCCCCTTTAAAGATGTTCCTTTGGTATTTCAGCTATTTTGCATTTTTTTAAAATTAAAGTTACAATATGACCCTATTGTTTATAGTATTGCTTCCCTCCTCAGTAATATTACGCTTGTTTATAAATATTTCAAAGCTATCCCTAGACAATTTTTTTATCGCGGGCCTCTTGCATAGCTATGTTGTGCTATGTCTCATTTTTCTCTTTGGGTGGAATTCACAAACTTCTGGCATATGTATTCATCTGTGTTTCTGATTGATTTCACAGCCACTTACGGTGCAAGAAGCTCTAAATCTATTTTTTAAAAATTCTACAAAAAACTTTACCTTTGCATTTTTTCTATACCAGATACAGAAGGAAGCTCTTGAACTTCTTGTATATTCAGATTTTACCATTGGCAACCTCTCTACTACAGTTGTTATGACATTTCCATGCGAGCTGCCTGTCTGTAGATGCCTATCCCCCAATTTGCATCTTTCAGGATTTTCTTAACCAGGTAGTTGATGAAGAATAAGCATAAAAAATGCTCAATGCTTTGAGACAATACAGAAAAGTTAAAAAAAAAAGTAATCCCTACAACCTTCGACATAACAAAATTGTAATGTTTCATCTGCACAAGGCCCACAAGACCTGGGCCTCAATATAGTACATTTGAATTCTTTGTTTAATCTCATAAAAGAAAGTGTTGCACCCCAAATAGATACACATTTAAAATATTAAGCTTTTCTTCCAAATTCATCTACATCTTCTAAAGCAAATACAGTGGAGTTCTGACTATTTGTATAAGAATCACTCCTTTCTGCATCTTGCAAACTATGTGGAATATAGTGGTCACTGGTTTCCAGAGAAATGTTTCCATATTCTGGAATTTCTTTTAAAACAATCACTCAAAATTCAATAAGAAAATGTCTCGCAAGCTTGCCTGTCTCATAAGAGAAAGAAAACCAAAAGAAATTTGTTACGATGTCAGTAACATTGGACAAATAAGCCCTCAGATGTTGAAAACATCAACAGTAGAGATAAATATATCCTCTCTTGTTGGTAAGACTGAATCTGTTCTCTTTTGTTTTTATGAATTTGATATAGCCTTTAATTATGTGATTTTAATACTGTTTTCCATATAGCATCAAATATTTTTTTGCAGCTTTAAATGTATATGTGAGATAGCTTCTACGTACTGTAAATTACTTGTATGCCAGCCAGAGTCAATGGAAGTCACTTGCTTGAAAAATACACAGTATATATTTTGTAAGTAACCTGCAACAGCCTGTGAATAACGAGACTGAGTAACGATGAAAAATTATAGGCATATAAAGACCTCCTGCACATTCAATTAAGTTAGGTTTAGATTTATCTGAGTACTTTCCAGGGTATGTGGAATGCTGTGAATTGATAGAAAAACGCAGAGGGATACATCCATTAAGAAAGCCCTTTGTACCCTGGTTAGATTCTTAGAGGCAAGGATGGTTGGTGGGGCTCCGTGTAGAGAAATGTCATTGGAAGGTCAAAATCTGTAAATACAGGAAAAAGATCTTAGTGCATAAAAACGTGTCAGTAAAGAGGGGACTGGATTATTTAAATAAAAGTAGAGCTGTCTTTCTAGAGAGTCTACAGACTATATGCTGATAAAAAGTATTATTCTGTTCTTTTTAGGAAAAAAACCCTATTAGTGGTTTATGGAATTAACAACCACACTACATGTCGACCAAAGCACAGAGCTGAGGATGCATGTGGAACCTTAACTTTATTGCTTCCATATCGCTGAATAATAACTGTACAACTTGAAAGTTCCCTTTTTGTCATTTGCAATGGAGTGATTTAATTTATTTAAGTTTCTGTGATGAACACTTAATGTCTTACTTCTCCTACTTCATTTCTGGCGCAGGTACGCTTGAAGCATAAGCAGCTGGTTGGGAGGGTTTTACTACTGCAGATTCCTGCATCCCCGTACTCTCTCCTGCTCTCGACATCTTCAGAGCCTCAGCTGCATAGTATCGTGACTCGGCGCTCAAATCTCATAACTAGTCTGTCTGCAACACTGCAGTGAGGAAGCTTTTTGTGGTCATTAGCAAATGCTGACCTCTCTGTTTGTATACATTGTCTTGGCCGTGCAGTTGTTGAAGGGCAAGTTAAGGGGATGTGGTTAAATTAGTCTGCAATTTTATTAGCTCACTTGGGACCCATAGCAGTTATTTATTAAAGGTCACTCTGTAGATCCATTGTCCGCTACTGTCAGATCTTCCTTTTATAATCTCTTCCCAATGAGGTCCCCATTACTTCCCTTTTCTATGAATATTTTAGTGGTGGTGGTGAAAAGAGAGTCTTTGTACCAGCTTCTCTAAAGTGTGTCTTCATGTAGTGTACCTGGAGAAAATAAATCTCTTACAAAGTTATATTGGCTCACACAAACGTGAGGAAGCATTTAGTTTGCTTCTCCCCAAGGGGCAATGGCTGGCAGTTCCCTTTGTCAAAAGTAATTCTGTGCCCTTAGTTGGAGGGCTGCATGTCAAGGGTTTGCAGATGCCAGTTTTGCTCAAGAGCCACCATCTGCAGAAGGAGCAGCAGCTCCTGGGCAACGTGCACACACCCTCTCTTTTCCCACACCAGGATCCACACCCCATACCCATTGCAATCCCATCCAGCTCCGGTGAGGAGCAGCTGACCACTTGTGCTCCCTGAGAAGCATCCGTCCCCCAGCGGAGCCCCTGCTCCCCACTGTATCCTTCCTTGCCTCTCCCAGCTGCCAGAGCACAAGCGTAGCTCATGTTGGTGTGGGATGGTGCTGCTGTGCTGAGGAGGGGTAAAGCGGCTCCAGCTGTGCCTGTGGACAGTGCGGCAGGGATGGCCGTAGCCTTGGCTCCTCATCCAGGTAAGACTGAGCACTGCTGCTCTGCTTGCAGCAACCCCTTACTGCTCCAAAATGGTTTGTGTACTACGGTTTGAAAACCTCTTATGTCTGCTGTTGCTAAAACAAAAAAAGAAATCTGAGTATCCAGCTCAGCTTTCCTCTCTGTGGTGAAGAAGTATCTTCCCTGAGTAATGTCTCCCCACCTTGAACCATGGGCAAGTTGCCCATGTCAGGAAACTTCTAGTCTGGCAATAAACTACCTTGCTGATGCCACCTTTGTAGCAACTAAAAGGGAGAGGGGACAGACCTTGTTACAGGGGTTTCCAATCCTATAATTGCATACGAAGCCCTGCAACATTTCTTGCAGCCTGGAGAAGTGCAAACATCAAGACTCTGGCTGGGAGGCAGAATGAGGTAGCGAGTTGCTTGCAGCACACAGCTTGCTTGGTGGTGTTGCATCTGGACCTGCAGAGGCAGAGGGGGCCAGGCCAGCGCTGGGGTGTTCCTCGCCGGGAAACCTTGGGCAGAGCTTGTAGGGAGCACCAGGGTGGAAGAAGACTGTGCTGTACAAGGATGAAAGTATGTCTGTTGTCAGGGTGGGGTGTGTGTGCATATTTGTCCCCCTAATTGACAAGTTTTTCCCCCTCCCCTCAAAAAAGTCAGAATGTTCTCCTCAGATGTAAAAGGACAGACATTTTGAAGGAAATTAATTGTAATCTAATAAAGTCTGTTCCAAGACTTAGAATTTGCAGTAAGCATAACCTTTTATGAATAAAGCCAAATACATTACAATATACTGAATTTAAGAGAAGAAAGGAGAGTACGTGACCAAATGTTTTTTTGAGAAAATACTGGGACAGGGAGGTTTATTCCTCCGTTAGTGCAGGTACATAACTCAGAGGCCAATAAGTGCCAGATAAACATGGGCTAAAAATACAAATATGGTTAAGAGCCAGGTTTTATTTTCAGAGTTTTTACACCCCTTAATATGTTGAACCTAGTTAAAAATAGTTACTACAGAATGACAGCGATATGATAATTGATGAGCTTACAAATATAATCAATGATGTATATGCTTTTTAACTAACACAAGCAATAACCTAGATAGTAAAGAATTAGGGATTATTTTATATTAAAATCAACACAATTATACTTATTATCAGAGTAGGAAGTTGTGATTAGAATTAGGAACATGTTATAACTTTTGGCATTATGATATGCCATTTATAATATTGTAATTTGTTTATTCTTTTTGTTTTGTTTCCAATGTACAGAATACTTCTTTTTAGGCAATCATACAGCAATAAATTGCAGAAGAAAATGGCAGCTCAGGACAGTTTAAAGGGAGCCTTATAACTAACTGTTGGCTAAAATGATTAGAAACACCTGAGTCCAGTTTTTCTGACATCCTTTTGTGATGCACGCAGTGCAAGATGCTGGTCGATCTGCACCACCAAACGTGGTGCCATGAGGAGTCCGTTAGCTGTGGTCTTGAAAGCAGAAGGTCTGTGTAGTACGAGGCTGTCTCTGATGTCGTAGGCTCTTCTCTTAATAATGTTAATTAACTCGGGCATAGTACTGTCGAGGCAAGGTAATACAGCTTCCAGCTCACTTTTTTTAGTCTCTGAATTAAGAGAGTTTCTGCCCTGGGCTGTGTTGTACAGCATAGTTATCCTTAAACACAGCAGAGGTTGCTCCAAATTTAAGGCCAAATGCAAGATTTGAGAATGAAACTTAAATATTTAAGTCACTCAGGCATTTATTTTTTCCATTTCACTTCTCATCTTTCCAGGAGGCATGTGCAATTTTGGGCAGAGTAGGACCAAAGTCTTAATTTCTTTTCCCATGCTTTATTTCTTGTATCCCTTTTTTCTCTGTTGTCCTGCTTTCACTTAATTTTAGCATGGTGAAATACACACCAAATTCAGAAACTGAGTATACATAAGAATGTATTACTCTTGCTTATTGCAGGTAAGTAAACACTAGTGAAAGCATGTGCTTGCCAAAGTTTTGCAAACCTTATGTTAAAACTTGTGGAACTATGCCAAGCATTGATGGACTTCAGCTATCATTAAAAGCTAAATTTCCATGAGATTTTTGCGAAGTTTCACAGAACTCTTGAAGCAAATTTGAGCCCTGTTGCAGTAATCTGATTTATTGTTCTGTATCAAACTCTAAAAAGGGTTGGGTTTCATGTTTTCAGCATTTCAACAAGTAAACTTTGAAGATTTTTAGATCTGATCCTGACGCACAGCTCAGAGCAAAATACAGAGTGAACCAGAGTAGAAATCAAAAATGATTCTTTTCAAACCATGCAGATGAAACCTGCAGCTTTTTTCCTAGAACTCTGTATTCAGTGTGCCTTTCAAAGGACTGATAATAGTTTGTTCTTACTTTACAAACATAGGCAAATAAGACTTGGCAAACAGCCTGGTGAGAAAGAAATGAAAAAGAGCATGAAGGAAAATAGGTACAAAGAAGCTGTGAGCCAACCAGCCCCAGAACCATACTGTGAAATGATATGACTAAAATATGTGCATGGTAAGTAGTGTGACATTGAAAAATGAAACATTCAATATTACAGCCAGAGGAGAAAAAAGCCAGCTCTCAAAATTGGGTTCTGGCAGTATGTTCAGAGAGTGGAATAGGCATATGCTTGATTGCAGTTTGGGTGGAGAGAAAGGAGATCCACAGAGCTCTATTTCAGTTCTGTCTGTATTTTCCCACAGTATGAATTAATCACATCTAATACTAATTATATACTTGCAACATTCTAAATTCCTGCATAAACTGTGGAAAAATGTGAAGATGTTTCCAAGGCTGGAGTGGCTTTAACAATGAATCCGTATCTGTGCTTTTGCAATTGTTTGCTGTGCGTCATATTCAAACCCAGTTATGTTCTGCAGATTTACTCTTCTGTACTTTGATGGTGATTTACACTCCTAGGGAAGCAGTTGGGTGAAACCATGTCTCAGAAATGTGGAAGCTTAATATAAATAAATTAAACACAGGCGCTTGATTTAAGTGAATCACAGCCTTTTGACGTTTATAATTTCAACACATGATTGTCACCAGCTAGTCAACCTCTGTGACTCATGGTGATGCTTAAGCTATTGGCTTGGTAGAAAATGTAAAAAGTAAGGGGTTTTTTTAGCTATTCTAGGATGTCTTCTGGCCTGCATCCACACAACTGAGACATTCATAGACAATAACAACATATTAGGAAGCTGTTTTATTACTTATCATTCTGAATTAACGATGCCCTGATTAGCTTGCCTGTAAACATTAGGTCCAATGAAGAGTTTCTTCCAGGCTTTGAGATACAGGCAGGTAGTTATTTTGTTGCTGCTAAAAATAGAACCATAGCCTGACTACAGTGGTGAAATTATTTCAGCACGTAAGTCTGAGGAAGAGCTAAATTCCTTCTGTTGCTAGCGTTGCTCTTGCCTGGAATTAAGAGAGCGTTATGCAAGCTACTGTGTGAAGGTTTCATCCAAAGGGAACCTGTTAGGAAGTTGAATTAGCGTGATCATGAGGTGCAGGTGCTGCATTCAGAAATGGCAAGTTTGAATAGGACTTTTTCAGTATGGTGTGTCAAGTGCTCAGGTAGGGAATCTGGAGTACCACTCTGTTATTGTTGGCGGTATCTATTAGCTGGAGGATCTGTTGACACAGAAGTACCAGTAATGCTTTGGAGGGCTAGTAATGCTATGGAGCATTTTTCATCAGGCAGTCTCAGTTCTGCAAGAATGACAAATGTGATAGTTCCCATCTTACAGCTAGGGAATCAAGATTGATCTCTCCCCTGAGAGCTACAAAATGTTGATTTTTGGGTTTTTTTCTGCATTTTTTAACAAAGTGGTTACAGATCAGTATTCATGGAAAAATCAAATAATTTTCAGCCAGAGTTCGTTGTGGAAATATATAGATATACTTGACTTTTCTAATCGGAAGTAAAAGAAATTGCTGTCGTCTTGAAGTGGGACAGAAAACTTTGAGTTTCAGAAACCACATTTAGAATTTCACAATTCTTGCTTGAACTTCATTAACCTACTAATTTGTAGTCAATAACAGAGCCTCAAATAGTAAGACTCTAGTGAGGCTGGTGTAAATAAAGTATGAAGTTTCTCATTTTACCTGATTTGCTCAAGTTTTTATACTTCTAGCAGCCTAGTGATAGATATGTTTGCTGCTTCAGTTTCATCTGCATGAAAGAAAGATGAAAGAAACAAAGAATGAATAGAATGAGAGAGAAACAAAGGGTAAAGCTCTTCACCTATTACCATCTTACAGTTCTTCAGCAGGTCTGCTGAAACATTGGGCAGCAGTATGATGGGATGTACAAATACTGCCATTGGAAATACTCTGAACGTTTGACAAACACGAATATTGGAGCTAACCAGGAAAAATGTTGGTGAGCTAATCTTGCTGCTTTCCATGGAGAACTGTAGAGGGCTGGCTGTATTTTGAGAGCTGTCTTCTCTTTTCCCATTTGCTAATATTTGCCTGACAAAGTCCTGGCCTTCAGTAATTACTGTGAGGCTCAGCTAGGAGAAAACCCAGCTTAACACTTGAACTTTGTCTGGAAGATGCCAGTGTTGTGCACTAATGCTTTGAGCTGGGAGCACAGGAAAATGCATTGAATGTGTGGGTCTTGAACTATCAGCACCGCTGATCTCTTTCTGAGTGTCCTTAGTGAAGGCCAGGAAGGCGATTTGCTCTTTGGCCGCTGCTGACTGTGTGAATGCCTGGGAGCTGTTAAGAACGGCTGCCACAAAGAAGCACTAAAAGTCAAAATTACTTCACCTTCTCAGGCACACTCACAGAGAAGATTTGGGGAGCGGGTGTTAAAATGTGCAGTTGGAAACTCTTAATTCTTCTGTACATAAAAGTGGTATTGTATCAGACTAGCTCTTTAGTCATGTATACGTTTCAAGATAAAGGGACAGCTATTGTTTTCAGCTGCCGCAACTACCATTCACATTGAGTTCAAAGTCTCTGCATAGCTGTAACAGAGATGAGAAGCTTTTTTTAATTGAATATGTATCATTTCCTTGAAGTATTTAGGGCTTATCACTGTCTAACTGAACCCAAGATGCTGACAAATAAGCAAGTCATTTGTAAAGCAGTTAAAGTACAGGATATATATAAGTAGAGACATTCTTCTGATTAGAAAATAATCTTGTATTAATGGTAAGTCTTCCTGTTGTAAAACTCTTTCTAAATACAGTAATATTCACAATGGGAATTGGAGAGATTTTAGGGATGCCATTTCACTATTCCCAATCAGCTTTACTATAAGCAAACTCTGCAAGTTTTCAGCATCAGCATATAGCTCAGGTAAACCTAAGCTCGTAATTGTACTCTTAAGTACCTGAATGTTTGCTGAGGAATTATCCATGGCATAGTTCTGTTTTAAGATGATGTGTGTTACATGAGGCATTTTGCATGGTATCCATTAGCATAAGCCTTTCTGTCTTTGAAAATATTTTTTGTCACTAAAGTTTATAAGTCTGGTTTAGGTCTCTATGTTTGTTTAAACAACAGATCAGTAAATGGCTGAGATGTGTATTACATTTCAGGGTTTCTTCATGATATGTTTTATGTATTGTTGTTCAGATCCCTGTGTGGTCTAGTCACTCTATGTATTATTTCAGTGAAATAGCTAATGACAAGCTGGTTGCTTAATGAAGTGCTTTCATGGCACCTTATTTAGGAGGGAGGATCTTTTTCTGGCAGTTGAAGGCTAGTGTAACAATATCTAGTGTAATTTCTCCCTTGGAATCTACATATAGTAAGTCATCTGTGTAGTAAATTTATGTCTGGGAAGCCTGAATTAATAACCTCTGGGTCAGGCTCACAAATTTTTCATTATTTCAAATACTTTCTCCTGTTGGTTAAGCCTTTTGCTCAAGACTACGTTGAATCGCAGTCATTAGATGGCTTATGACCGGTATTTTTCAGGGAAGACACTGGCACTTTTCAGGGAAGACGTTGGCACTACATGTCACTTTTGTCACAGACTTGAAATGAAGCAAGCACAGAAGTAAGATACATTAAATATAGTAATTATCCATTAAAATATCCATTTAAAAACATTAAGTATGTTTCTATTTTTATGAATATTGTTTTAGCTGTGGCAATAAGCTTGGAGCTAACATATTCAAAACTGATAAACCTTTTCTGTAAGGGAGTATGTTATATAGGCACTAATCTTGTTTCTAGGATAAATGGTTAAAGGCAATGTAGGATTTTCCTGGAAATCATAATTAACAACTTAAGTAATCTTTTTACGTTCAGCTCTTCTCCTTCAATGTAGACACATGCAGGGGAATTTATATATCTGTATGTCATGTTTTCCATTAAGAAGATAGTAACAAGTAAGAAAAAAACCAACCCTATGTGTGTGTCCTTAAAAATGTCATTCTTCATATGATGTTCTGGTAACAAAAGCAGCAGAATCTTAGATAAACATCTGGTAGGAATGAAGGGTTCTTCATGTTTTTTACTAGATGAGCATTTCGGACTCATTTGTGACTGAATGATACTGCATTCCCCCTCATGTCTTCTTGTTTTCAATTTATTCTTTACCAGAGACAGGAAGGGAGCAGTGAAATAGGAAATTAGGATGTTTAGAGAGAGTAACTAAAGAGAGCTGCAAAATGGTTTTTATTTTGTTTAGATGGCTGAGAGGCCTCTACGTGTGTGATCTTTCCTGCTGGGCTGAGGGAAACGCATAAAGACACCGTGTACCCAGTCTGGACTGCCATTGTCCGCTGATGACTTCCTCAATTCTCAGCAGGCGCTTCACGCAAGGCCCTTCCTAGGAATGTTTCTTCAGAGTCTTTGGAAGATATTATCTCTCCCGCCTCTTTAGCCTGCACTTCTAATGCTTGTAAACAAGACTGGGAAGCAAGCTGGGTTGTGGGGTAGATGATTTATAAAGCTACCAGTTATCCCATCACCCAGATGGGTTTCAAACTAGAATTTTACATCTTTGCCTTGATTTGCCTGCTCATCTTTTCTAAAAGTGTTTATCTGTTTTAATTCAGACTAGATAAGTGCCACACAAATTACAGCTGGAACATGGAAAATGGTAATGTTTCTGAAAATCTAAATAGTTTCTTCAGTTGCTTTCACAGAGCCTTACACTATGCTATGACCATAACTCTGAAGTTATCTGTAGGAGTACAATAGCAACACAGTCTACAGCTCAGTAAGCATACTAGTAAACTGTTTCATGAGTATCTGAGACTTTAATATAGTGAAGAAATAATCGTACAGATGCCAGATAGTTTCATGATGTTGCTCTGACAAGTTTGGGTTATATAATGTGTTCCTTTATTGCTGCTGTTACGTTTATCATTGTTAGCCTGTCCTTGCTTGATGTGAAAAACAGTTAAAAGTTGAAAACAGAGACTATTTTTATATTTCATAATCTTAACTCTTGGACTGTACCACTCGCTTATTCGCACAAGTTCAGGAAGTGAATAGTGTGCAGGTGTTCATTTTGCCCATGTAGATATTTTGCAATATCCAAGTTCTTAACCTGCCCCTCTTTCCACCCTCCTTGCCTGCCTAGCTCCCAGGTCAAATATAAACTAGTATTTGAGGCAAACCTGCCTCAGCTGGTTTATGCGGATTCTGAGTTTCTGTGTCTAGGCCTCATGCTTGTTGAATGAAGTCAAGAAAAGACTTAGAGTATGACATGTAAAAGTATTTTTTTGTGTATTTTTTAAACTTTATTCATAGAATCAACGCAAAGCAGCAGTGTAAAGAATCAGAGAAGTGATACTTGCATTTCAGCCGTAATCCCATCAGAAGGTGTGCTGTTCTTAGCATGATCTACAGGTTTGAAGAGTTCTCTCATAGTGTAACCTGGAAGTTAGAATACTCCAATGTATTAGTACATAACTACAGTTTGCAAAATATCCTCTTAATTTTAGGGTTCCCCCCACCCCCTTTGTAGAATAATTATTCTCATGACCAATTTTTTTCTATGTGAGATTTTTTTTTAAACACAGCAAATTCATTTTATGAATAAAATAGATGCCATTGTCCTTCTTTTTTCCTAGAACTGTGTGACTCCGGAGACATGTGTTTCTTTTATTAAATTAACTCATCATCGTGGTCTTGTTATTTCAACTGTGGGCTTAGCTGACCAAGTTTCTAGATTGCATGAGAGAGTCATTAATCATTTGAAGAGGATTTGTATACATTCAGTTGCTCAACATCTCATCTCTCACTTTACTCCCAAATAAATTCAATAATGTTGCACATGTTCTTTTGCTTTCCCTTTTGTAGTCAATAATATTAATTTAACCTCTTGTGTGTATGGTGGGTGGTTGGGAGTAACAAAACAAACCTTGGATTGCAGTGAACACCATGAATTTTTGTTCTCTTCTAGTTCTTCAGTATTTAATTATTTTGATTATCCCCTGTTGGTATGAAAAAAAAAATAATCTGGTAAAGTACATGTTTAATTCATCATTCAGAGCCACAGTTAGTGTTCAAATGTTGTCAACTGCTGGATATGAATTGCCTGCTACTTTCTGTTTTAGGGATAGTTATTAACCTCCAACCCAGCAAAACACTATATATAGGTTGTCTACTGTCCCTGAGCATATCATGTTGAGGAGACCGTACAGCTCTTGCTGAGTACATAGCAGCATTATATGCATGCCTTAGACTATAAAGAGTCTGCGTTAAAGTTGCTTCTCATGGGAGACAGAGAAGATGCAGAGCTTGAGAAATATTTTTTCTTCCTGCTTGGAAGTAGGAATTGAGGCACTTAGGGCATATGATTGTAAAAAGGCACAAAGAAGTCAGATATGTCTCCACTGGTAATTAGAAGCAGCCTTGAGGTTGTCATCAACCTGAATGTGTCAGATGAGATCAACATGCGTGGAACTACTCTGATTTCACTTTAAAACTTTTCAGCTTATCTGTTTGTGAAATAGTTTGCTTTTCTATTTCTATAGTGTATTTTAAACTGTATGAGGAATTACCATTTATTTAATGTTCTATATTGAATGCCATTCATTGGTTACCTTGTGGTAAGATGGAAAACTTTAGAATTGCTGCATTGGTTTTGAAGGAAGTCTGTAATTTTACTATATTCTTCTACAGAATTATTTTATAGAAGTTGTTGATCCTGCCTGTTCACTAGCTTCATATGATCTACAGGGTTTAAAGAGAAATGAAGGAGTCCGGTGGTTCTAGCTAGTAATGAAAATGGTATTAAATATGAGGCAAAGTCTTGCAGTTTTTTTGCATCTGTAAAGATACACAAATGATATAATTTGTTTGAAAAGGTCAGCCGCATAAAATTGATTTTGGGAATATCTGAGTTAGTGGACTTTAGAGGGAAGAAATCCATTGATTGTTGGCTTGAGACACATAACTTTTTTCAGAAGTGGACTGTGAGGGTAAATACAACAAACTTTAAATTGCACCTGATGCACCTTTTAAATGTGACAAGTACCTTCACACTACTGTTCAAGATATGCCTAACCTTATGTCCAGAGCATGGCCAGTAGAGGCCAGCAGTTAGTCCCGCAAAAATCACACATGCGTGATTTTTTGCTTCTTTTCTCAGTTGCTGAAAAAGTATGATTCCCCCCACCTTTTATAAATAAGTGTTTAAAAAAAAAAAACAAAACACAAACAAACAAACAAAAAAACCCAGACATTTTAAAATCAAGGTGCTATTTCTGTTATGTATCAAACTGCATTTCTATTTCTGTCTTTAGACTTTTTAAAAGAGAAGAGTAGCTGAGAGCCTTCTCCAGTGTGTGTTTCTGTGTCTTAACTGCTCAGCAAAGCTGCAGATATTTTATAGCCCTCCCACCCCAGGCATACTGATAACCTGTTGGCATCTGTTTTGCTATAAGTATTTTGCATCTGTGTTTTGGCCACACCCACATCAGTGGGATACTACTTCTAATCTAAAAATAAAATGAGGCATAGTGAGGGTTTTTAATGCTCTGAAAATAATATTAATCTAGTCAAGGCTTGCTGTGTAATGTTGTATCTTGGTTTTCCTAGTCTGAAAAGGGAGGATCCACCACTACTGTAGCATGGAAGTAATGGCAAGCTTGATACAAATGCGTTCAAAAATGTTTTAACATTCTCAAGTGTTCAGAAGTGCTTATTAGTCTTCCCTTGTTTTCTTTGCTCTTGCACAGAGCTTGTCCTTTTGGAGTGAAAAGTTTTAGGCTAATTGCTGCTTCTTCCAAAGTGTGGTTTAAATAAAGCCCAACAGACCTCTCATGTTTATTAGCAAGAAGAACAAGCCTCTTCTATTGTATATTTCTGAATTGGAAGCATTAAGTGTAGAGTTCTCTGCTGTGTCCATCAGGAGCGAGCTGGGAAGATGCGCTCTCAGCAGAGGCGCAGAGCCAAGGGCGCTCTGCCTGTGCTAAGGCCTGAGTGGAAGCGCAGGAGGGAGCATTTTGGGTGCAGCTGGGAAGGGTCTGCCCCAGCCACAGAAGTATTCCTGTCATGCTTGCTCAGCAATATGTGCAAGAGATGATAAGCCTTATCAAAGGGCCACACTACTATATTGGTAGATTTTCTAGGTTGGCGATTTTTGCCTTTTTATTAGAGTGTAAGCTCATTGACTGGGACGCAGGCTTTCTGGTATTTGTGGTAATTATGTGGTTTTGAAACGCTCAACCTTCACAAATGCACACACTCCACCATTATTGTACTCTGGTTACAAGATGTTTCACTTAAGTCATGAAATTCTTGATTAAAATTGCTCCAGAAATCTTCAGTAAATTGTCTTCATGGTTTACTCCAGCTCTGTAGGAGCATGATAACTGGCTCTGAACTTACTCATCTATGTAACTGGTATCTTTTTAACATACGTCCATTGGGAGAAGGGAGAAATTACGGTGCCACCAGAGCAGGGATTTGTTTTGCTTTTTAGCAGAAAGTACTCCCTGGAGGATTTTATGTGTATGAAAATGAACACACTGAACACTTGCGTTTCTAGACCCAGCAAAAACATTAGATCTCCAGTAAGGCTTGTCATACAGGTGTCTGAAATGTCAAACTGAAAGCCTGTTATGGAAGCCTTTTCTCCTTCCTTGTTGTGTTTGCTAAATTTAAGAGTTTTTGTCCAGCCTTGTGGCAAAGAAAAGAATCTTCAGAGCTTTTATATGCAAAAATAGATATTTTTGAAGTTATTTATCTGTAAGGAAAAAGGAGGCTTCATATGAAACTCATAACTTAGTGACTCCTTTTAACTGGATGATTTAAAATAGCCATCATAATTATGTACTACTTGCCACTTTCAGTGAATCAGATAATCCTTACAAGACCTCTGAGACCTTGACGTGTTAGCAATTTACATGCTGGTATAATTGATTTTATATTATAATAAAGTATTATTTATCCTGTTTTAAGACAATTTTAATAGGGTAATCATATTGGGAGGGAATGGATAGCCTGGGGAAAGGTCATCTTAATCTGATCGTGTAGAGAACAGATCAGTTGTTTTTGCAAGGATGCAACTAACATTTCTGTAGTACCATAATTAGCAAGGGACTGATCACAACATTTCAAATCCCAGGTGTTTCCTGAGCCTTGCTGTTGAATAAAGACGTGAAAAAAAGGGGGGGGGAAAGCATTGGAAGTTCCTACGGAGGAGCAAGAAAGAACTTTCAGAGAATAATCAGACATTACAAAGATCGTATCTTACAACAAGAGATGCCAGTTTTCTCAAATTTTAAAGCTTTTTAAAATTCAGAACAGTTTTTATTGTATTGAGGCAGTTTGCATTTATGACCTTTTATACTTGCTCGCTAAACATCAGACTAAGTTCTTGAATACAAGAGCTTTCATCATATGCTTCAAAACATACATTCTCCTTGCTGGACAACTGTCAGAAGAGACTTTTTTGAGCCTTAGAAACTGATATGCATTCAGACATCTGCCTCTTTGTTAACACATGAATACCGGAGTGGAGACTGTTGATGTGTTTTGTAGTAGGAGAGCCTCCCTCAGAGTGGATAACTTATCTCATTTTGTTTTTTACATATAATGAATATTTTTGCCCTCAGAGATGTGTCCTACTTGTCAGAGTCTTGAGAAAAGAAACTTTCCTCTTTTTTTTTAAACTCACTGATGGTAATAGCTATTTTGCTGAAACTGTCATAGACATTCAAATTATTGTTTATTTCTAACTGTCTGTGCTATTTAATGCTAGGTTTTGCTTTCCCCTTCGTTTTCCATGTTATTTGCTACTTTTTCATTTTCTCTCTGATGCTGTAGCATTTTGAGGTTCAATTCAAATGCCATAAACTTTCTTTGATTTTGTGTCTTCCAGAGATGTCCAGCTTTGTCTTTAGATGAACTGTATGGTTGCGGAAACACTGTGAAAATGGTTCTTGCATAGTTAAAAATTATCGGTGTAACCCCAATACTGCTATAGTGCTGACCCATTACTGCAAATCATTCCCAGTTGTGTTCTTAAACCTTCCTAGTCCTCATAGCTCTGCGAGTGGGACTTTTTATGCTGTCTTGGTAAAAATAATTTCTGTACTATAGAAAAAATATATCAAACTAAAATTGTGGCTTGCATTGTTTCATACCGTTAAAACAAAATACCTCATTTTAAGACATGGTGAAAGCAACTGATACGTGTTTACTCTTACGTGCCAAGTACTCTCTAAGTTGCAAAGGCAATTTGCATTAGAATGTGTCTTTTAATTTAAACAGTAAATATTTATATTTAAATAAATATTCTGTTTATAATGTTAACAAATATTTGATAAATAATTTAAGCATCACAAGTATCTGTTTACAATAAGATAAATGTAAATGGAAATAGAGAATGTCACTCATCTACCACAGTTTCTACAGTACTGCAATTATGCAAGACATGCGCAATAGTTTTCAGTATTCTATCTGAATTACTGATGTCTTGTCTCAGCAAAGTATCCATTGTAATCAAGGTGCTTGTTTAGTTGAGACATTATGCCAAAATAAGTGGCTAAACTGGAACAGATAACTTCAAAGTTTCCTTCTTGCCTTGCAGATCAGTTCTCCCCTGCAACCTACCCCTGTGGTTCTCATTGCATGCCACAAACCTTGCACTTCCCCACAATTTTTCTATGATACCTTTTGAATGAATTAATTTTTATCATCATTAACATATATCTGTGGCAGCCATCCTAAGAGATCATACAGCACACACTTTTGTATTGTGGCTGAGGCTATCTTACGGTGTTTTAAGACAAAGCTTGCCTTTGCTAGTCAGCGTGAATGAACCTGTAAAACAATTTTGTGATCAATCTCGTAACAGTCCCATAAGTCTCTGTCTACTATGAGTATACCAGTATGTTAGAGCAGCCCAGGGTTCTGCAGACTGTTAGCAATATGATTCTTTGGGATGTCTCAAATATGGTCGGCTTCTTGCTGAGGCAGAATGGTCCAGTGCTTGTTCTATTGAGCACTACTGATCAGTTTATATTGGCTTGCATTGGGAAGGCTTTCTTCACAAGGATAAAATATTAGTATCACGTGAAAGCTGAGATTCCTTTTTGTCCCCGATTTTTATGGCCTTGCTCTAAGTCTTCTTCATTACGATACAATGGGGGCTTTCAAAATGGTTGATCAAACATTCAGAATGATGCAGATGCTGTTAAGGAATGTACAAACAGAAAACCTGAATGTGTTTATGTGAGCAAATTTAAATGCACAAAAGTACAAAAGTTCATGTTTAGATCTTGAGATGCATGTAATAGATTACATGAATGAGATTTCCTTTGAATGCTTTTTCACCAGTTCATTGCTCACCATGCAAGTCTATATGTAAGGTTAGTGTAAACTCACCTGTTGGCCAAGTCATAGTAGAGCCTGGCTATACTCCCAACCTGGATGATTACTTTGTTATTTATTAGACTAATAACTTTTTGGCATGTTAGATTGCGCACTCAGAACTCACCTAGTTAAGGTTACATCAAAGGTTGACCTCCATTGACAAGATAAAATTGAAGTAATTTTCTCTTAGAGCTTAGCGGGTAGAGTATTTGTGTTGTCAGCAAACAGGCCTTTAT
>NW_008824111.1:958506-976408 GCF_000699105.1 Pygoscelis adeliae | reverse complement strand
TCCCTTGGGCATTATCTCGAATGCAGTGTCAGAATGCCAGATGAATTTACTTTAATATTTTTTTCTTCAATTTTTATTTTTAATTTTCCTTCTATGACCTTTCAGCTGTCATACTCAAAAATTTCCTTGGAAGTAAAGTGCCCCAAAGAAGCCACTGTGTAACAGCTCTGCTTAAATGCTGATCTTTTTCAGTAGTATTTTTCAGCTGTATGTGTTACCTGATGTTTAATCCTTCGAACTTGCAGGACTGTCTTAAACATGTTTTAAGACTGGCTTCTCACGTGCAAAAAACCCCCCAACAAACCAAACCCCGACCCCCCCTAAATCAAACAGAAAAAAACCCCAGAAAAATATTAATTATCTGTAATACCGTAAGCACTATTTTATGCTACAATTTGCTTTAAAAACCCCCCCACAAATATCATATTATTATGTATACACTTGTAGAATTTAAAAGAGAAAATACAGACTCAGACCAATAAATCAGTGAATGCTAAATCAACCAAAGAAACAATCAGTCCTAAATACCCTTAATTGTGAAACGAGTGGTTTCATTTATTTAGAATACAGCAGATTTTAATACTTGGCTAGCCTTGCCACTTACAGAACATGATGAAGGAGGATGTCTACTAATTAACTCTTTTGGAAGAGGAAATAACCCATTGAATGAAAGGAAATAATATTCTTTTAGAGGTGATTTCCATGTATATTCTGACATTCTTATTTGAATTTTGTCCATTTTTCCTACCATTTCCAAAGTATTATAAAACCTATGGGCAAGTGTTGTGGTTTAACCTCAGTCAGCAACTGAGCACCACGCAGCCGCTTGCTCATTCCCCCCCCGTGGGATGGGGGAGAGAATTGGAAAAGCACAAGTGAGGAAAAACTCGTGGGTTGAGATAAAAACAGTTTAATAATTGAAATAAAATGATAATAATAATATGATGATGATAATAATAATAATACACAAAGCAAGCGATGCCCAGTACAATTGCTCACCACCCACTGACCAATGCCCAGCCAGTCCCCGAGCAGCGGCCCCCCTGGCCAGCTTTCCCCCAGTTTATGTACTGAGCATGATGTCACATGGTATGGAATGTTTCTTTGGCCAGTTTGGCTGTGCCCCCTCCCAGCTTCTTGTGTACCTCCAGCCTTCTCAGTTGGTAGAGCATGGAAAACTAAAAAGTCCTTGACTAGTGTAAGCACTGCTTAGCAACAACTAAAACATCGGTGCGTTATCAACTTTGTTCTCCTCCTAAATCCAAAACACAGCACTGTACCAGCTACTAGGAAGGAAATTAACTGTATCCCTGCCGAAACCAGGACAGCAAGGTAAATTTACATCCTCGAAATCACTGTGTCTGCATGTGAATTACTGTAGAAATTATTCCATGATACACAACTTAAATTCAGTTAAAGGAGAACAGTGTATTGCTACATATTTTAGTACAGAATCTTTTATCCCCAAATGTATTCACCTTTTGCTTAAAGTGTAATATTTAAATACAACTTTTGTGTTACGATTTGGTGTTATGAATGCTTTCAATGGTGGTCTTCAATAAGAAAACAAAAACCCCAAACCCCTTTGATTTCCCTGTGACCATCCTGATAAGACTTACAAAGCCAAGAAATGTCATGAAAGCAACACAGTGGCTTATCTGTAGCTCCAGCAGTTGTGGAGGCGATGTCATGTTCAAGAGAGAAAAAGAAAAACAAAACCATGTCTTTAAGGACAAGAGAACAAGTGGTTTGGAAACAAGATGAAACAATCATCCTCACCCTGCTGGAATTTAGCTATCCAGGGGCTGTGAAGAGAGAGGTGGTTGGCAACAAAGAAGCATGAAATATATAATTTTATTTATCACTATACTCCCAGGGGATGGAATATCAGCCTTTCTTCCAGACTTAGATACTATCTAATATATCCTGGAAAAGCTACGCAGCTTACTTCTTCCTTGCTTGGAATTGGAGTAGAATTGCATTTTACAACAGCCATTAGTGCATGGCTTAATGTTGGAAGGTATATTCTATTTCTTACTAAGATGGGAAATACGAGTTGGGCTTTCAAGTCTTCTGCCAACTGTCTCTGGCTTTTTGCAGAAAGGGTAAACTGAAAAAGCTGCTGTCACGTGTAGGCAACAGGCATGCAGTGCAGCTAATGATCCGTGATAAACCTGGATAATAAGCAGAGATGGAGAAGATTTCTCCAAAATAGAATGAGAACTGGTGTTTCTTGGAAATGATCACGTTTCTTCATCGTTTTTGTTTTGGTATGAGAAGAATTAAATCTAGAAGAGTGATAATCTGCCAAATGTTGTAGAGAAGGGTAGCATCTGTGGGGATGTTGGATAATTCTAATAACTTTTGGAATTAATTAATCAATGAAACTACAGCTTTAGATAAACTATATCTCTACTCTTTTCTTTACCTGTGGCTCCTGGAGGAAAAAAAAACCAAAACCCAAGGCTACTGTGGGTTTTTTTCCCAGAACTTTAGGATTTAATAGCTGTTTATATTCATGAGATGTATGCAGCAGATTATTTGGCTCATGTCAGTATAAAGCAATTAAAGTAAAATAAATAACTTTAAGGTCAGATGTTTAATCATGTCAGATTAGTTTCTGTTAAATTGATCTTCAAATACTGATGTGTCTCAGTCTTTGTTATATGGGATTAATGGTATGTGGAACACTGAGTTTGAATATTTCTGTCATACACAGAAGGTCCTCAAAATCTAGCTAATGTACAGTGACTTCTTTTGTAGTCTACTTTCATCTAAACCCCAAACTACGGCTTGGCCGTTTTGAAAAAAATAAAGCTAAAAGACCAGGATATGGAAAGCTGCTTTCCAAGTAATCCTCCATTTAAGATACTTGTTAAATTATCAAGCCTTTTAATGGAAGTGGGTAGATTGTAAGATTTTAACTAATTCTTGTTTAGTAGAACGAGTTGCATATCACACTGAAAAAGAGTGCTTGTGAAAAGCCTTTTAAGTTTTTGTACTTGCTGGTCTGTTTTAGCTTTGTACATGGTACATTTATCCTTGTAGAGGTTGTATAGATATAGATGATCTATGAATGCATAGATTTATGTTTCAATATCATTTATATTGATTTACTCTCAAATGGATAGTTAGGGCAGGGACTCATATTTAAATTAATAAGATTCTTCAAAGACACTGAACTTTGTTTTCTTTCAATTAAGAAACACATCACAAACTGTTGCCAAGGGTTAAGGTTATTTAAGAGGTTAAAAAGTAGTCTTTGCTATTGCCTTCAAAGCTTGATAGAATTTCTGGTTAAACTAGGTCATAAAGAAATCAAAAATTTTATCTAAATTGCTTTTGCTTATCTGGTTATAATTCTGTACAAAATAGGCCAAATACTCTTCAGGAATCTGTAACAATAATTTCTTGTTCAAAATAAGTTACTGCTAAGTTTATATGTCCATATGAAAGTATGCATACCTACTATGATGTGCATTTGTAAAATTCAGCATAAAGCAAATATTTTTCTTTAGGAAATGTCAGTCAGTACACATTAGGTAAGCAACAACAGCTGTAGTTAATATTCCTGTGAAGTAAAAACACTTTTAGTTTGTCAAGGCCTAAGTTCAGCACTGATAGCAGTTCTTGAACTGATGAAAATAAGCTAAACAGGGAAATCATAATTAAATAATTATCCAGGGAATTATTTAAATCTAGAGGCCTTTGCATTAAAAATAGCGCATACGTTGTTTATGTTCAGGCTGTTTGTTGGGCTGCCCTTAACGTTTTCAGGGCAGCCAGAGATCTGAGGTATTATGGGGTTTTCTTGAGATGTATAGATAAATCTGGTTTCAGAAATGTACCTGTACTAGGAGTATAGAGGGAATCTGAGAGATGATAAAAATATCTTGTTCTTCTATTCTAGATGGAGATACATGTAAATGTTAATCAATGGATTGATAGATATGTTAAAATATTCAAACTTCATATTTTTATACTGAACATGAATTCTGAATACTGAATGTGGGTTTCTGTTGCAGTATGAATACTTCAATGCTGTGCTCATAAATGAACGAGATGAAGAAGGAAACTATCTGGAGCTGGGGAAGGAGTTCATTCTAGTGCCAAATGACCACTTCAATAACTTGCCTGTGAACATCAGTCTGAGTGATGTCCAAGTACCAACCAATATGTACAATAAGGGTAAGGAAAGAGCAGTTTTATTTCGTCATTCCACTGGCCAAACATAGGAACTTCATTGCTTTTAAAATGAAGCTGTTGATTAACTATATATTGTGTGTGTTTTGCAGTTTGCAATTAAACTGACATTTCAGTGGAAGAACGCTTAAAGTATGACAGTTTTGTAATATCTTTTGTTCTGTGGCAATTTAGCAATTTAATATGGTCCAATGATTTGCACAGTAGACTTGCATGAATTCTGCGATAGAATATGGTAGAATATGTTTATTCTTACGAATTATTTTCCAGAATCTCCACATCAGTTGAACAGATTACATTGTCACTTACAAGTTACATTCTGTCTTTGCTGAGAGCTGGAAGTGTCTTTGAAAGATACAGGGTAGATAGGAGGGGAATATTTTATTAGATTTATGCTCTCAAGCTTCTGGGAATAATTCTAGCTGTATATGACTGTATGCGCAGCTGCTGTGAGTTTTCAGATAATATTTAGGAGGAATAAACTACATTAAAATTTCTACTCCCCTGACTATTTGTCATGGGTGCTGGATAGCACATAGTACTAACAAATAGCTACATAAGACATTAGGGGTGATGGACTTAGTTTGCATTCCCAGTATTTAGACCTTAACTCAAGTACAGGCTTACTCATTTTCCTTTTGCCACTTCCCTTTGATCAGACAGCAGAATTTTGTAATTTTACCATGATTATGCAGCACCCATCTATTTGTTTTTCTCAAGCCAGTAATAAAAGAAAAATTAAGAAGGAAAGCACCAAAGTTTCCGAACAATGTCTACAGTATATTTGCCATGATCTGTAGTGAGCTGCCTAATCTCATTATCTGGTTCTTTTTCCTTGTTTTAACTATACTAAAAGACAGCTAAAAATACATTAAATGCTTTCCTCGTAATGCATTCCAGGCTAGCAATTGTGGTAATTCATGCAAGGATATTGTGTAATCACCAGTGGAAGGAGAATTAATTTGGATAGGTTGGGCTGGTAAGAGAAGCAATTGCTATGACAGCTTCTCTTCGAAGTTATGATTCAGACTTGAGAATCTTGAGAAGCCAAAAATCGTACGGTAATGTTTTAAATTAGGGATTACAAAACAACAAAGTTTCCGAGAGAGTATTTGAAAGGTTGTGAAATGATTAATACTGGATATTTTGAAAAGATTTGGAAAATGCTTAAAGCTTCTAAAGCTACCAAACCATTTTTTTTTTTGTGCAAGTGCTAATATTTAACTGAGCCTGTCTATAAATTAATTCATTCCAGAATTGCTAAGGAGGAAAAAGGAGGGGGAAAAAAAAAGCATGGTTGCAAAGGGATATAGAGGTCAGGCAATCATGTTTTTCTGGAGAAGCAAACTAACCTGAGCAGTTAGTGAGAGCAGTTCTAAAGGATCTTCAGTTACATGATACGTAGTACTGCTGTGTTCAGAGTACATTTTCATATGCTGATGAATTACAGTTAAAGGCCAAAGTCAAAGGGCTTGTTGCATTTTGTTTTGGCCTCTAATACAGGGACTGCTTGCAGAGATGGGGAAGATAGAGCTCTGCGATGATTCCTGTTTCCACTTTGCCTAATTCAAACCAGCCAAAATCATCGCTTTATGCAGCTGCAGAAAAACTTTTTTTTATTATTTAAATATGTTCCAACTGCTGAGATCTGGTTTGTTGCTGACATTTTCCTTACACATGGACATGATAGTCTCAGCTTGGAGACTGACAATGTCTGGAAATGTTATTCTTACCAAGAAGAGGCCTGTGTACTTACACTTTTTTGTTGCCCATTTCTTCAGTTCTGTAATGTGGAGGGGTGATAACAAGTTAATTAAATTCTAGCCTGAGGGTACAGGCAGTAGATATTGATAGGTTTACAACGAAGTGTCTGCACAACACCATTTCTGTAGAAAATGCCTGTTGTTCGTTTCTAGGTTATGTTTTATTTTATTGAATTACCAGGCAAAACCACAGCCCAAACTCACAAGTTGAAAACAGACAAGTGTGATCATTGAATATTTAAACGCAGGACTCTCAACTCAGCATAGAAAAATGAACTTTTTATTTGTAAGCTAATTCTACAGTTTTTCCTTCGTTTTGGGTTTTTTAGTTGTAGAGATATTGATAAATTGCAATGGGTTCAGAGGAGAGTCACAGGAACTCATCAGAGGGTTGAAAAATGTGTCTTAGACTGAAAGACTCCAGGAGCTCAGTCCAGTTAGCTTATTCAAGAGATGATTAAAGGATTAACTAGTTGATCTCCAGTTAATTACTAATATCAGGCTCTATAATTCAGTTGCCAAAGGTTTAAAAAGATCCAATGGCTGAAATTGGGTTCCATTATTTTGCAAGTTGTACAAATGTGGGCTCAGTTAAGGCATGGGGGGTTTTTTTGTGTGTGGTGGGGTTTTTTTTGTTTGGTTTGGTTTTTTTAAATGAAGATAGTTAGTGGTCTGTTAGAAGGGTGTTGTCCTATGTCACTCCCCCTAAGCTCTTAATCAAGACCAGATTCTTTTTTGTTTGGTTTTGAAATAATACATAGTCTAGAATTGGTTTGGGGAAAAACTTTGGCCTGGTCAGCTTGCACGGTCATAGTGATCCCTCCCAGCTGTAGAATCACTACAGTGAATGTTTACAGTCCCTAACCAGGCTCTAAATGAGATTGGCTTAAAGTAATGGGACATAAATACATTGCTATTCTTTACATATCTTCTGGCTCTTTAAGCCTCGGCATGGAAAAGCTTAAAAATATTGAAGGTAACAACAGGACTAAATAATTCCCGTTCTAAGAAAACTATCAAGTTTAGAATTTGAAAATAAAAAGCAAAAGCAAATTTCATGACATTTATGATGAAATCGAGAAAGCTGAAATACCATAAATATCAAAACTATGATATTCAAATTTAACATGGAACATTTTGAAAAGGAAAACGGGTGCCAATAAAAAAGGCTGCCAACCTAATTTTTTAAGCATACATGTAACTCTAGTGCCACCTTTGAGTACAGACTGCATGTACCTACTATAAATGTAGAAGGAAAAGTAAATTACTGAAATTAATAAAGAATCACAGTTTTGCATTTACAGTACTCTTGATCATCATTGTAAAATATAAAGAGCTGGTCTGATTATTGATGTGTTTTTATACTTCTCATTCCCCTCTTCTGCACACCCTCGTCCCCCAGTTTCTCCATATCTTGCAGTGTACATCAATTAATGTTAAAAATAGAAAAACTACTGATCTTTGGAATATAAAGCCTGCGGGGCTCAGAAAACACTATTTTGGCATTCCTATAATGTTCATATACTGAAGGAATTCAGAAAAAAAAAAAAGTGGGGTGATTGTGCTTTACAGATAAGTGGGCTTATCTGTCTGTCAATAGAGAGAGACCTCTCAGCTCTAGGCTGTTTCACAGCAAGGGTGGCGGTCCGTTTAAATTGCAGAACATTCTGATGGAATTGGCCTCCTTCATTTTTCCTGAAAATGACTGCTTATGATAATGTTTTGCTTTTGAAATGTTTAAGCACACATCGGGATTCTAAATCTGTCAGTGCATTCTGTTTCTTCTCTTTAAGCACAAAGTGTATTGCCTATAGCCACAGGATTTGCAAGGCAGTATCCTTTTACACAATAAATAATTAAGATTAAGTAAGAAGTTCTGTGATAACTGTCTTAGCAAGTGGTGGCTCTTTCTTCCATCCACAAATTTGGTAACTAGCAATTATCAACTGTATACAAATTTCTGACAGAAAGTAGGGAAAAGGGTTCTTAGTGAATAAATCATATAGGTATATTCATAGATGAAAAAGGAAGGGAGGAATTAAGTTACTTGTTTCGTATTAGAAAGAAAGTTTAGTTTTGGAAAGTACGGAATCAATCTGAATCCAGTTTGGACAATGCAGTACCAGGGCAGAAGTCCAGGTATGAGAACAAGTGTGTATAAGGAACTGATTCAGCTGCTGGGTTTTTTTAAATAAAGTTTCTTTACGTGGGTTATATATCAGCACCAAAGTGACATTTCATAGCTCTTATCTTTATCTCTCTCCTATTATTTTAGAATGTAAGTGATTTGGGACACACTACTGTCTCAGACATGTCTTGCATATATACTTCCATAGGTATACCTTCCAAAGATACTCAGATATACCTTTCTACATATCAACTGGTATATTTTAAACAGTTGTTGTGGAAGAGATTAATAATAATGAAAAAAAGATTAATGATTTAAAGTTTACATAGAAAGTAATAAAGCAAATGTTGAAACTGAGATGCTAGTAGTATGTTTAGGAGAACCTAGGAATGTGACATGTAATTACAAAGTAGGCAGTTGGAATGTGGGCTAGGCTTTCTGGCAACCATCCATGGAGAACACGGTTTCCGGCAGTAGGATTGCCACTGGGAAAAAGTAGGATTCTATAATGGATTTATGTACACGAGGAGATGATAAAAGAAGGCTTCAGAACACTCAGATCTGATCTTGCAGATGTTGACAGCATATAAAAGTAAAAGAAAAACAGAGTAGCATTTTACTTTTTGTTAGTATGAGAACGTAGGTAGTCTTCTTAAAATCCTACATTCTTTGTCCAAAGTACGTGCTGTATCTGAGCTGAAGAACCTATTCCAGTTTTATTTTTCTAAGTCTGTGACCTCATATTTACCTGTAGTTGAGGACAGTAATGACATGTTTTCTGCTATTGAGTTTACACTCAGCATTTGTTCAAGTTCTTGGAAGAGGCTTATGAATACTTGGCTAAATGTGGATTTCAGAGGAATGTAGATGAAAACTGAAGCCAGGGTGAGAGTGAGTGTGTCTTGGTGACATACACTCAGACAATTCTAAAATATGGCACCTGTTGAAAAGTGAGGTGTTGCATAGTACAGTACCAGAAGTGACACACAGCAGGATCTTATCTGCTTATGTTAGTGTTGCATAAAATCTAGGAAATTCAAGAGGATGTTGATAAATACATTATCTCAATATCAACTGAAAACAATTCCTGTTTTTGAGATTTTGCAGTCAGTCTTTATTTATATGATAAAGTAAACTTTACATTTGTAGTTTGTAGAAAGAGGAAAAGCCCAGGTTCTCTTCTTTTCAATACTTCAGAAATTTCTAGATGCCTTCTAGAAATTGCCTTTTCCTGCAATGCACTTCTCCTTGCCTTTTAAACTATCTTTCTATTGTACCTTTCTGTTTTTCCCTTAGGTCCTCAGAATTGTGGGCTTTTGTATTTTGCAAATTCTACTCTCTCATTCTCCGAGTGTTCTTAGTCGTTAAATAGAGTTAGACTAATTCACTAACTAACACGATTGACTAACTAATTTAGCTGGCACTAAATTCTCCTTTGTCAAGTACTGGTGCAAACTAGAGGCTTGGACTCCTTGAAGTCAATGACATTACTGTTGCAAAATCAGCATTAGACTGCGGTTGCCTCTTCCATCCCCAAGAATGCAAACAGGCAGTGACTTATATATGTCATAGCAGGCACCTGCCTATCTGGAAGACTTTTTAGTCCTTTTCCATTTCTGGGGAATTACTCCGGTGTTTCTTGAATATTTCTGGGACTTGAATATTTCCAAAATAGCTGTAAAGTGTAAGAATTCGTAGTGATTTATAAGGACAGTTGATGCACTATATGTTTTCTCAAAAAGTGTCAAGTCTTTTGTTTAACTACCTTTTGTTGTTACCAAAAATTAAGTAGTTAGAATTTTGGATTTTAAAAAGTTCAGTGTCTAGAGCCTCTGGTTGGGAATCAAGGATAGACAGTAAGATTCTTAGGTATATACCTCTATAATTTGATTGCCTTGAATAATTTATTTTTCTACATGGGCAAACAAGATCTCACTCAGACCTCTAGATACAGATGAGTACAATGAAAAGTGAAGCGATGCAGGCCTTTTACAGTAGAAACAGAATAACAAAACTAAATGAGTTCTAATCACAGCTTGATACAAAAAACCCACTCTGTTGTTACTGAATCTTTGTTTAGAGTAAATGCGTTCAGTGTAATCATTTCTTCACTGTAAGAAATTTAGATCTAAAGAGAGACTTCTGTGCCTGAGAGCTTTTTCAAGTATAAAAATATTATTTATTTCTAAAAACCTTATGTCTCAAAATCTTCACTGTAGCTCTGCCTCCAGATTTGGTCTGGACTGAAATATTACACATACAAAGAAAACCTTTCTAAATGTCCTTACAAAATAAAAATGCCTTTTACAATGAGGTCAGTTTTACTTTCCTGGTTGGGTATCTGCTACCTCCATTTCCTTTCTTTGTCTTCCCAGGAAGACACAAAGAATGAATGTGGTTATTCAGGCCTAGTTTGTACTAACTCTTAGGTGAACTTGCATAGTTTTACCCTTGCCCCGGCTATTTAATTTGTTCCCATTTAGGCCTGTACTAACGCTTTGACAACTGCACATTTTATTCCTTTTCTCATTACATTTTTTTTTCCTGCTTACTGAAAAACACTTTCTCCTACTTTTAATCCTGAACTTATAGCTCCATTTTCTGTATGAGCTAGTTCTTACTTGATCTCCTTTATGCTTATGATTATGACAAGGCTTTCTGTCCCTTTTTTTGGTGATGAATTACCTATAAATAAGTTGTAAAGTGTCTTAAGGCACAATTGGATGTATGACATCAACTGCAGGTTATTGGGGGATAAGAAATTACTGCTTTCTGCCACTTGTGCTTGCTGGATATTACTGTCCCATTCAAACCAGCTGTCATAAACTGTTTTGTAAGCTCTTCCCGAAACTGGTTTGGTAAAAGGAATCAGATCAGCATTTTTTCCTAGCAGAGTGTTTGAAAATAGAATCATTATGAGAGAACTAAGGTGGGGGGTGACTGTATGTGAGTTTATCTGCTAGCTCTGGACAGTTGTTGTGGTTTAACCTGGCAGGCCACTAAACACCACAGTCGTTCGCTCGCTCCCCCCCAACTCCACAGTAGGATGGGGGAGAGAATCGGGGTGTGTGTGTGTGTGTGTGTGTGTGGTGTGTGTGTAAAATTAATGGGTTGAGATAAAGACAGTTTAATAGGACAGAAAAGGGAAGGAAAATAATAATAATAATGATAAAAGAATACATAAAGTAAGTGATGCAACAGTGCAATTGCTTACCACCTGCCGACCAATGCCCAGCCCGTTCCCGAGCAGTGGTAACCTCCCCCGGCCAACTCCCCCAGTTTATGTACTGAGCATGACGTCATATGGTATGGAATATCCCTTTGGCCAGTCTGGGTCAGCTGTCCTGGCTGTGCCCCCTCCCAGCTTCTTGCTGGCAGAGCATGAGAAGCTGAAAAGTCCTTGACTAGTGTAAGCACTGCTTAGCAACAACTAAAACATCGGTGTGTTATCAACATTATTCTCCTACTAAATCTAAAACACAGCACTGTACCAGCTACTAGGAAGGAAATTAACTCTATCCCAGCTGATACCGGGACAACAGTAGTCTCAGAGATGTTGGAGGAGTTAGGCATGTGCCAATAGAGGTAGATTGGGGAAAGAGGATAATCTCTTTACTGGGATCAGATCACATGCAGCTTGAGCAACATGTCTGATTTTGCCTTTTAAAAAAAAAAAGAGAGAGAAGAAAAATAATTTCTCTTGGCAATAGAAAGGAAGTAGGCTTACATAAGTTGATTTAAACTAATGGGAGTTTTTTCCTTTGCTGTCATTTCTAGTTTACTATGTATTATCTTGTTTTACTTGCTGAGTTTTATAATGGAGGAATATTTCCTAGAAGATAAACCTTCATCCTATTAACACAGCTGACACTGGAATTATATGCATTCTACAGCTTTGCAAGACTTAGTTATCCATTGAGTTTTTTGTATTTATTAAAAGTCATTGAGGAAAGAGTCCAAACTTACTACCAGATAAACAATGGATTTTCAAATTCTAAATGCTCTTAATTATTTTAAATGTATTTTTGTTTTCATCACTAGTAAATGTCAGAGGAAAAAGCACGTAGGCACATCTATGCTACATGGTGGAGAGTTGTGCAGTCTGTTCTTACCCCAAAGGATGTTACATACAAGCATGATTCACTGGAATATTGCATGGAAATATTATGGATGCAAGATAGTTTTGTGACCGTGGTCCTGCAACTAAGTTATCAAGTCCCAGATCAGAAGAATTTTAATTTATTAAGGTGCAGCACAAGGTTAATGTCTCTGCTTTGCTTCCCATCCAGAGATAGCTGGATTGCAGCTCTGCACTGTCTTCCATTTGTACAGCATACAACATATAGCTTTTAAGAGACATGATATTATTGTACACCGGTATTTTAGTGCTTGCTTGTTTTCCTGTAGTTTGTTTCCAGTGGGATTCCATTGTATAGCCTGAGGCACAGTTTCTCATTTTAAACTCTGTGACTATTGGAGAGTTTTAGACCTGGCTTTCAGCAATTTGGTGCTCTGCAGCACAGCACCAAGTGCATGCCACCTCTCCACAAACAGTTATGTTCCCTTGATTTTCATCATCTTAAAATTTAATGCTTGCTGAACTATTGTGCTCTGTGTGGGGAGATTGAAGCCTATGCTTTGAAGTTCTGTGGAACTGACATCTACATCTTTCAGCTTGGGCTCTTTGCGCTTTACTCCTAGTAAAGTCCTGGGGTGAATATAGCATAAATACTTAAATGTCAGTCATTCTAGGTGCATGCGAGCAGAAGCACCATGCTGGTACAAATGAATAGGCTTGTTCTGAACTGACTCAGTTTTGGAAATTTTTCTTCCTAGTTTGATTTACAATTATGTCTGTTCAAATTAGTTTAAACCGGGAAATGTCTACTCTTAGCTTGGAAGAATTGGTAGACTCTGTGAAAAGAATTGATTACTGTCTTTGAAGTGCCCGAGGTGGAATGATGATTGGTATGTGGAAAAGCAAGATGTAGTGGGTAATGCACAAAAGGAGCATATTAACATGACTACATGCAGTAAAGTCTACAATAATAACTAACTTCCATAAATGGCGTTCTGATTCAGGAAGGCACTTTGAAGCACCTTCCTGCTTTCCTACTTGTTGCTCAAGCTGAATTAAAATATGAGTGTCTGGGCATGTGCGGATAGTTATTCAAATGCATTTTACTTTTTTAGAAACTTGATATCAATAACTGCCTCATCTAAAAGGCAATGGGCTCCGCTTCAGGAAGGAAGTATGCTCTGTGGAGGGAGAAGAAAATATGTTAGAATCAATTACCGATTCCAGTAATGATATGTCAAAATAAAGCATAAAATTTCCTCAAAAGTGTTGGGTCTGGAAAGTTACTCTCCAGCTTTCATTTATAATGGAGAATGGGCTTATAGTATTGAACCACGTTTCAACGTTTTCCTTATATGAGTACGTTTTAAATTAAGGAAGTTATATGAACTTTTAGCACAGCGCTTACACTGATTTCTTTTTAATGTTGACATTATACCGAATACCTTTCTCTTAGCATTTTCCTGCAACTATGTCTGACATTTCATACTGTCTACCAGTATAAAAGACTGAATTTTCCCATCCTTTGTTACATCAAGCAAGTTATATTTCATAGTACTGCCACATGATTTGGAAATACGTTTTGGGGTCACAGTCATGTTTTTGTGAATTTTGTAATTGACTAAGGCTTCATTCCCTACTATTATGTATTTGAGAAGGGAGCGGGTGAGCAATGCGGTTTAAAACAAATAATCATAATTGACTTTTAAAAATGTCTCCTTAATAACAGTTCCCTCTTTCCTACCCCTGACATTAGACTGTGATGTGTGCATTCTGCTAGTTGCTGTTTTGGCACTAGGAAGAGTTTTTTCTTATTATCAGATTGGCTGGTCTTTGGCAAATACCTGTCAGCAGCCCAGAGGCTGGTTAGCTTATAAAATCTCTGCTATCATAAATTGGCAGGTGCCTTAGTAAATTACTTTTACATTTTTACATCACCGGGCCTGGTTCTCTGCTAAATTAGGAAATATAGGCATGTTACGGGGAAGATCCTTTTTTTAAGGAAGCCGGAGAATAGTGTGGGCATGGGTAGGTGAAAAATTAATTTCTCCAAATCCTTTTAGTTTGAGGTGTTAAAAAAAAAAGAGAAAAAAGAAAAAGATGACAGTGGATTGCAGATTATCAGATATCTATCCAGGTATATTTAGATAATGAAGTAGTAGCCTTCGTGCAAGATGTTGCTGTGTCTTTACTGACAGAGCAGAAGAACCAAGACAGAAAATAAAATTTAATGATCAGTGTTATACAGTCCAAGAGTTAATCTGCTGCTTTGGAAAATAAAAGCAATATTACAAATTTTAACTTAGAGAAGTCTGTCTGAGTGTCTTCCGTCTGTTCTTTCCATCCTCATACTGTGGTATAGTTGCTCTTCTGGTGTTTTTGAAGTACAGGAAGGGATTTTATCAGTGCTTTCCATAACTGCAGAGTTTTTTTGTGATGGATGGTGAAGTCCATGAATATTTCCAAGCATTTCTGTCAACAGGAGGTATGCTTTATGTCAACTCAACTAACAAACATAAGGCATACAATATGTTCCTGAGAGTCTCAAGCTGTGTCATCAGCATTTTTACAAAATGGTTCATGAATGTAAAATACAACTAAAAGTTCAATAATATGTAAAAAGATACAGAATTCTTCATTAATAATAGTCTAAATTCATTGCTCCTTAAATTAATACCACACTGAGACTAATTCCACGCCATTGGATTTGAAATCCATTGAAGTATTAGCAACTGTTTTGACTCTGTAACAGTGATTGCTCTGAACAAATATGGATTTATCAAGGAAGTGATTAAAAAGTATCTTCCAAGTCTTGAAGTATATTTGGACTTCACTTATTTCAGAGACAAGATGACTATAAATACAGTATATTTTCCTATGGATTTCAATTCAATTTTTATTATTGCTCTCATTATTTTCACAATTCAATTGCTTTCCATGTGGAGAGCCCATATTTAGCATTCTTCCATGACTTAGTATATTTGATTTGGTCTTTTTTTACAAGCTTGTGATCCTCTTCAGCAGAAATAGGCTTTATCTCTTTCTCTTATAGCTTTGCTCATGGCACGATTATTTGTAGCATGTATACTGTCTTTTATGCCTCTCTCTGTTTCTCTTGTCACCTATCATTTACTGGCTGTTGAAAGTATAGATTTTATCATGTGACTTAAACCTTTGTTTAAATGCTTTGTGTTATGATTATTATTATTACTACTATGGAAAGTTGGCGATCAATTATTTGTGTGCTCTCATGATTTTCTGAGTTGTGGATCATAGAATCAGAATAGTTTGGGTTGGAAGGGACGTTTTAAAGGTTATCTGGTCCAACCCCCCTGCCGTAGGCAGGGACATCTTCAACTAGATCAGGTTGCTCAGAGCCCCGTCCAACCTGACCTTGAGTGTTTCCAGGGATGGGGCATCCACCACCTCTCTGGGCAACCTGTGCCAGTGTTTCACCACCCTCGGTGTAAAAAATATCTTCCTTATATCTAGTCTAAATCTTCCTGCTTTTAGTTTAAAACCATTATCCCTTGTCCTATCGCAAGATGTTTTCTTTCTTTTCTTGCAGTTGTTTCCTTCCTTCCTTCCTATCGTCATACTCACTAATACATTAAGAAGTTATTTACAAACAGTGTAAATGCAATACAGCTTTGAATAATTCTGAACTCGGTGTCTTTAGTAACAAAAGCATCAGGTCTAGCCTATGCTTTTCTGTTTACCATGTTTACTTCTTGAATGCTGGAAACATTGCAGAAGTAGATCTTAGACTTAGACTTCACAAATTATCTTTAAGTTTTGCTTGAACAATTTAGAGACTGGTAAAGAATATCACCTGTGTCAAATAGCATTTCCATTGCATGATTTTCACTGAATGTTAAAAGATGAGTTTATGCACTACAAGTCAATAAATGCAGACTCTCATCAAAAGTTTTGCTTGCATAGGAAAAAAAATCTGCTGCATGTAATAGAGCCTTCTCTAAAAGATATTGAAACGTGGTGAACCACAACCATTTTTTGATTGAGTTTTTTTCAATTTGGTACTTAAAAAGAGCTATGAATATCGTTCAGTCATATTTTCCTATCAATGCCTTCCAAGTGGCTGTCAAAATCGAGATTACCTATTTTCTAGAATATTAGAACCAAAAAAATTCATTTCTGAAGTGATGCAGAAAGATTATAATCTGCAGCTAGCAGATATGTAAAACCCTTTTCCTGCAAGGTGTGAAATTAAGAAATAAAATCTTGTCTGTCACTGTCGTATATGATTTTATGGACTATGCTTCTGAAAATTCAACATTCTGGAGTTGTTATTTAAATAGTTATGGCCACATATTGTCCTGGACCACTATATTTGTATTTTGAAATCCTTCCCTGAATTGTTTGTCTTCACATTTTAAGATCTGTAGGACAGTGTTTGCACTGTCTTCCTAACTTTGGTCATTGTTTAATTTAAAAGGAACTTTCTTAGTCTAACTTAGTCAAGGTTGCAGAGAATTTCCTGTCTTCCCATATTTCTTTGTTTTAACTCTTACTGGCTCTTGGACAAAGATGCCCAGACTTCTCCACTTGTTCCATCTGGTTTTGCTCAAATTCTGCCTCAGATCCAATTCCTAGAGTCTGCTCAGGCTGCTGCTTTGTTCTTGCAAAGGGCTTTAGCTTCACAGTGTTTTTTGTGGTTTTTTTTTTTCTTTTTTTCAATTCTCTGTCTTTAACAGCAAGCCTTTTGGAAATGTTGGCATCACCATGTAAGGGGCGTACTGTGCTTTATCTTCCTTGTATCCTAGTCTGTCTGCCTCTGGCTGTGGATCTAATCTGTGTGTTTCCTAATACATCCACATCACCATGGCAACTAGATGTCAGATACAGGCTACACGGTAACATTAAGTTTTTCCTCTAAAAAGCCCTACTCTCTACCACTCCTTACTCAGCAGCTGTTGCTTAGTTACTTGGGGTTGGGCTTTGTCTTCTGACAAATGTGAACCAGTGAAGGTTTGTTAATGCGGACTATCTCAGGTATAATATTAAGAGGCTTTTTGACCTGAGACACCTCTGTTAATCATGATGCCTCCCCTACTTCCTTGTTGCTTCCAGGGGCAAGAAAGTGACGATAATTTACTATTGGCCTATAATGGTAGAAAATTATTCTGTCTCCTCTTTTATCTTTCCTTTATCTGTATTATTGTCTCTGAGTATTAACTTCTCTGATGACTGATTAGAAGCTGTGGAGCCACCGTTTTAGCTCTCATTGTGAAGGGTTGGAAGCAGCAGCTGTTTAATCCTGTTATTCCTGTCCACTTGGGCCAGGGTACTAGGTAACCCATATAGGAATGTACAAAAGCATATCCTCAGCACACATTGCAGCTCAACTGAGAGCATTAAAAGGCTACTGCAGAGTGTGGAGTTGCAGATAATGAATCCTGCTATAAGGCTTCTCATTAGCTCATGCTTGCTGCCATGCTAGTTCAGCTCTGTGACTTCCAGCACTGGAATTGGTATCTCAGTATGGTCCTGCACTGCACTTACCTGGGTATATGCGTAAGTGGGCTCAGTGTGAATGCAGGGAGGTCTGTTGCCTCAAGTTCCATGAGTGTAAGTTCACACTGGGTCCCACTGAGTACCTCTAGAAAATGTCTCAGGTTTGTATGTTCAAACTGAATTTTGTCCTCACTTGCTGCAACTCACCTGTTTTATTTTGAGGGATGTTATATTGGAATGGCTGATGAGAGAAAT
>NW_008824111.1:941496-958467 GCF_000699105.1 Pygoscelis adeliae | reverse complement strand
TACAAAGATGAAATTTTCAAGAATGAAGTAAATGAAACGCAAAAGCATCACTAGGCTGAGAGTATGAAGAACAAGCAAGGAAATGGCAACCTTTCTTTGAATCGGAGTGAACTTACTGAACTTGAAGAGAGTGCATTTTAATCTACAATTAACAGAGACTTTTTAACTAGTTTTAACCCAAGCACTGTTACTGTCCATGCTCTCAACATCTCTGATTTGGAGGCATGTTGTGTTTGGGGTGCTTACCTGAAAAGAAGTCTGATTAAGTTATTTCAGCTTCATTTTTTATTATCCTAGGGATTACCTACTTTACCCAAGCATCCCTTAAGGCGAAGCAAGTTCTCTTCTTACCTGTTTACAATTAGCATCACTGAATGAAAAAGAAACTTTAAGCATTTCAGCACTGAAGTTATGGAATCTGTCCCCAGACAGTCGCAATTGCAGAACCAGTAAGGAGACAGCTAAACATGTTGGACTAGCTTAATTAGTGTTGCTTCATCCAGCTGCATTTGGTTTTTAAAGCCGTGTTGGTAACATGTTGCTTGTTTGAAAGGTCAGTCTGGAATGCAATGGTGAAAAGTTCTTGCGTGAAATGTATGTTATATTGCAGGATAAAAAGGGAATGGTATGAATTATCATTTAGACATGCATTTTTTAAATTTAATAAAAGTTTGAAATTCACTTTCTCCAAAACTAATTTATAAACATAATTCCTCCTTTTTGTCAAACTGAAGTGGTTTTTTGTTACCTTGTGGATCGGTTTCCTACTTGGAGCAGAAGTTAGTGCCCAAAGCCAGGTATTATTTATTTCATGCGTGTGTCTGCAAAAAGATTCATGATTCTTTTTCCTTCAGCAGCAATAGGAATAAATTCCACCCAAGCAGGTTTAAGAAACATCAAGTAGGGCATCATTGTCCTGTCCCAAAAGCAGTTGCCTTTGTCTTGCACCAAGCAGAAAGAAATTTAGTCACTTTAAACGTACAAGGTGTCCTCCTCCTTACTTTTGTTCTCTGCGTTTTGAGTCTGGAAGAACATTGTTTTTGAGGTTTTCTTGGTGTTCTGTTCCCTTTTTGTGTAATCACTGTGAAACCTGAAGAAAGGTTTGAGCCTATCAAAGAAACCCCAAACCAACAACAAACAACTCTCTGTACATCTATTGTCTACAGCTATATACAGGGGGTGTGTGTGTAAACATATATATTATACACTAAACATGTTATTGGTATTATACGCTTAATTATTCTTTGAGAGCAGTTATTTCCACTTTCTATCTGTGTCTGTGGAGAATTTTTTGTAGGCTTTTGCTCATCATTAGCCTCTGGTGTGCAAACTGTTTCCCTCTTTTCACATAGTAATATACCTTAAAAAATAACGAAAATTAATTATAATTGCTTTGTTCTCTTTTAAAGCACTAACCTTCCTTACTTGTGTTTATTTCATTATTTTAATGAGAAAAAGCAATCAGGGAATCAGGATATGTTCTGTTACTGACTTAAAATAGCAAACAGAAAAGTACCCAGGGTATCTTTTAGTGTGGAATATATTAATGAAGAAAACCTCGTGATTCAGTACAAGATTATTTTTAATGGACTGAGTTTATATGCTAGGAATGCATTGGGGAGTTTTATTTGTTTTTCAGTTTGTTTTGCTTTATTTAAAGATTTTTCAAGACTTTATTTTCTCAATGAACTATGTTGGAAAAGCATTCTTAATCTGTAAACTTAGTGGGTAATCGATGTAATAGTTCTGGTTTCTGAAAACCTTTAGAATTGAATATGCAAAAACATTTGATTAAATGGTTGTATGGCAAATGTAAAAAATTGTAGCATTTGTTTAGTATGGAGCGGAGGAGATTGACATTTGACAAAGAATCATAGAAGTTTAAAGATACATTTTATTCATTTTGTCTACTATTTTAGAATACAGTAATAATTTGTCTTTCCATCCAGCTACATAACACAGACCCTTTGATTTTTCTTGGATCTGTGTTGTGTGAAGAGGAGAAAAGAAGCCTTGCTCTTCTGGTCAAATATTAGTATGCTTGGCTAGAATATAAACTGTTTCAAAATACTGTTTGGCTAAAAACTTACAAAGACATTTTTACGCTGTACTTTGTTTATCTAGGTGTCTTTCTTGCAGCTTTTGACACATTCCTGAAGGAGCAAATAGTGTTTAAGAATCCATAACTGATTTTGTAGTGTATTCATCCCAAGATGCATTTGTGCATCTGCTCAGTGTTTTCAGTATGTTCTAATACTAGCTTCAGAGGTTTTGAACCAGCTGAACGTTTTCATATCTGTGAGGCTTTTTCCAACTATTTTTTTTTTCTGTAAAACCTCCATTCTACTCAAATTGTGCAAACGGTCTTTTGTGCAAGGAAGAAGTGCTACACAAGGATTATAAAGCACTACAGCGGTAAGGGACCGTTGATTTGAGACTTGTCATGCTGATAGATAAGTGTGCTGTCATATCTGATACTTGCACATTCATACTATGTTGATACTCCCAGGAATATAGCGGTAGAGGTTTAGTTTATTATATCCCAGTATGACTGTAATGCATTTTACATGCTAAAATGTTTCTCTCTAAAGGTTCTCATGCCTCCATTTGTTGTATGCAAGAAGCATGATGTATTGATAAAACTAGGAGGTCTTTAACATCTCCTGTTCAAAGCATTATTTGTTGGTCCTTATTGTACTGTGTCATGTAACTAAGTTGGCCTGTTTCTGTAATTCCGTGTCTCTCTGAATATCTGAGCAATAGGAATTAGACATTTCTTGTGAAACATTAGTTTACAGGTTTACGTGGTCTTGTGTTTTAAATGGCTTTTGTAAAGATTTGTGAACAGGTCTGTCCTTGAGAAATTTCCATAAAGATGACTTTTTTATTTCCAAGGCTGTGCCTTGCCTTTGTTATATATCACTTTGACAACAGCTCTGCTAAAATTGTCCCTTTTGGTATGTTCTGCGTAAAATATTTTACAGCACAGTTGGCTTCATTTAGCACGTTTGCTTTCTTTTCCTCTAATTTGCAGTGTGTTTCACTGGCTTCCTGTATTGTTTGTCATGACACTTTTTCCTGCCCTGCCACTTGCAGAGGTTTAGATTTCCTGGTTAGTGATAGTCACTGTTCCATCAGCCTGTGCAGAAATTTCTTCTTGCCATGTGTCAGAACTGGCTCTTTTTTTCAGTATTCAAGACTAATTTTGCTTCTGTGATGAAATTGCAGTGCATATAGGGCCTCTATTCAATTTGGTTAATTTCTATGTTCTGAGCATTTGTTTTCTCTTTCCTACTTGGAAAACTGTTTCTAGCAGTGGTTTTTCATGTTGTTCGCCCTGTCTTTCATTCACACCCTGGCATCCTAGAGTTCTGTGGTGTGGTATTTTCTTACCGATCTATGGATCGGAATGTGCAAACACATTCGTGTTTCATAGTCTTCAATTCGTGTCTGGCAAAAATGTGGAAATGAGTGTGTTTTTCTGAAAATACAGAAATATCCTGGTATCTGTGGTCACACTGATTTATGGAGTGATCATCTGTCAGGATTCCTGGGTTTTGACTTTAGTTCTTAGTTCTCCTCAGCTAAAGGCCTCTTAGCAATTGCTGGGTAGGCAATCCTATTTTGTTAGACTGTGCTGTGTTAGTGATAGGTATAACTGCCCCATGTGCCTGGCTTCTGTGACAACAGCTCTATTAAGGCAGCATCTTTCTAGTTCTTCCTGGGATGGACAGTAAGTGAAGCCTTTGACTTTTGCTCGAAGTTCCTCCTTTAATTTAAAAAAAAAGTAATGCTCTGTATTCATAGATCCTGCTTATATTCTGTTTCCAGAGCTTTGCTCTAACCGATTCACAGATCTGCCCACATACTGTTTGCTTTTAGCTGTTACATCTGATAAGTTAAGCAGGGTCAAACCAGGTCGGTAGCCAAATGAGTGACCTCAAAGGTACACTGATTTGCTGCAGGACATTTTCTATAATTCATTAGGTGGCAAGCTCTTAGCAGAGTCAGAAGTGAATCTCTATCCCAGAACAGTGTTAGTGAGGAGTTTGCAGCTGTAATTCTGACTTTCAAATGAACTAAGTTGAATCTCAGACCACCTTGTTCACCCCGCCACCCTGCTTCCCCCCCCCCCAAAAAAAAAAAAAAAACCCAAACCAACCAACCAAACCCACTCATGAAACTCAGCATAAAAATAAACACATCTGGCCATACTCCAATTCTTCTGCTGCCACTTCAAAGGAGAAGGGGAATGTTATTAGGGCAATGTTGGAAGCTGAAACAACTAAATACCTACTGCTATGCGTCTTTACAGTCACGCACTTGAAGTCTTTACCACCCCATATACATATGAGGAGGGAATGTGATTTCTGACATTGGTGAATGGTTCTTGGGACATGCAGCAAAATGGACAAACACCTTCTTTTGCGTCTACAGATGGCCAGATGCTTTGATCTGTGAGCTGATGCATCCACATTACCCCGTGGAGGCAGAGGGGAGGGGAAGAGAGAGAAAAAAGCAAAGGCAGTTGCCGAAATTGGCATCCAGCCCTAGCTCTTGAATATGTTGGACCACCCTGAAAAGCATTCATATTAGTGTTGAGTAGTATAATTATTAGATTGTTGGTGTATGTCCCAGCGAAGTATGTGATTTTGTTATTCTTTAAAATATGACCAGACTAAATATGTTGTCAGTGTCATCAACGCTAAGCTAATATTGTTGCTATCTTTGAGCCAAAAGGATGCTGGATTTTGCATTCCTTTTCCAGTGCTTGGTCCTGTAGGCTGTGCTTGTACTGCTTTGTTGTACGACATTACTTCTCTGCAATGTTAGGGGCTGCCCTTGAGGTCATCAGATATTACAAGAAGGAACACCATTTTTGATGCCAGCATCTTTGACAGCTTTCCAGGAGAAATTAGTGATTATATTACAATGGTAATATAATAGGGGAAAAAACCCAGGATCATTGGTAACATTTTCTCTTGGAAATAAAACAGAATATGGCAAGAAAGAGAAGTATTCTGCATTTTCTTCATAGTCACTGAATTTCTCAGTGGTCTCCCTTATTTTCTATAAAGCTTGCTGGAATAATAAGAAAGCAAAATGCATCATGTGTGTATTAGTTTTGTTCCATAGACTTATTCTACTCTGGATATTTTTATGGATTCTGTGACTTAAAATACATTTCATTATAGTGCTAACCTTTGGCATGCTGTTGCTCATCTCTCAGCCTGCACACCTTGATTTCCTTTGTTGAGACTTCAGACCTATTTCTTTGGGTCAGCAGTATCTATGACAGCAACTTAATTGCTACATGCATTTGTACTGTTCTTTGCCAATTATGTTTCAGATTTGTGTCAGTGTACCTATTTGCCTGGGGGTTGGTTTTATATTAAATATCAGTAGAAAACAGTTAACAACTACACAAACAGCTGTGGAGCAAAATCCCATACAATTGCAAGCCAGCCCATCTAAAAGGTGAGGGAAAGGGAGTATTTTAATTATTTTAGCTGTTACTGCCAGGAAGCAAAAGCAGAAATTATGTTTCAAGAATGGTGGCAGAAGCTATTTACACTTATTGTCTTTGAGCCTCATAACATCACGTTAATGATTTTGCATTTATATTAAGCTTTATCTTTTATTCTTTTTCTCCCTCCCCAAATTTCTGAATATTCACAAGCATTAATTTACCACTATATGTAGCTATAGACAAATAGCTATTTTGGGGATGCAGATGACATTCACCAGTAATATAAAAACTTAAGAATACTGTTTCTAAATGAAGTAATGGGGGCAATTTAAACAATTTAGTGTAATTACTAAAATTGGAAGTTGCCCAGAACTACAAGCTTAACAGATAGGTTATTAGAAGATGAGTGTGTAACGTTTTAATGAGGATATATGGTCAGAAACTCAGTTGTATTTAGGATGGTGCCTGTGGACAGAGATGCATCCACATAACGGTCATCATCAAATTCAGAACAAGGAGCTCGGGTTTGAAATCCTTCTGCCTGAAGATACAGTAACCAGTAAAGACACGTGATTTCCACATGAAGTCTGTAGGCCTGCAGTTTTGTACTCTAAATACATTTTTTTCCCCACTTCACTTTTCTTTGTATTCAAAGGATTAAACTGAGTGTGACCTTATTTACTTTTTTATAAAAATGGTTGATGCATAAAATGTAACTTTTGGTATACCGTAAAAAAAGCAGCCAGTGTAAAATATATGCAGGGTGTAGGAAGGTAGTGAATTCTCACCGGGTTTCATTTTGAAGGAACCCAGTCATCATAGATCACACTTTAACTGTGTCCTCTTATTTAAAATGCCTGCTTAAGGCTCCTTTCAGCTAAAAGATTCCTATTAGTTTCATCACTGGATTAATGTTTATGGTGATCAGCATTTGGATGATTAGCGATTAGTGTTGTCAACCTAATGCAGAATGCAGACTCAACCGATCATGCTCAAGGAAAAACTCCTGATTGTATTTCCATGGAGTTCTCTAATCTGTAGTACAGGTATATAAACATGTTAAGTGGCTAAAAAAAGTAATCCACTGCTGTGGTGGCATGGATATTTTAATATGAAATTTTTTAAAGTAGCTATATATATGTATTTTTTTAATAGAAATACATTTTTTCAAATGCCACTGGAAGGATTTCACATTCAGTTTAGAGCTTAATAGGTGGACAACTACAGTTGTCCCATGACCTTATGGAGCTGGAGTGTGTACAGAATTTAAAGGAAATTATCATTGGGTTGGGAGGCAGAGTGAAGGCTCTGCTTATATGAGTAGCACTATAGCGCAGATTCATTGGGAAAGGGCACTAAAAATTAGCCTCTGAGGAATCCAGGATAGAAGACTTCTGATGAACTGATGATCCTGTAAAATACTAAGGTACAATGTGCAGTCTTGGAATGAGATCCAAATGTGAGTTGCTAAGAACCACTACAGTTTATTTTAAATATAAATTAAGATAGAATTATTCTGTTTGATTGGTTTGGCTTTTCCCTAATCTTGATGATTGAAGGGTATATGAAGAGCTTATTGTCCTTTAGAGGCTGAGGAAAGGTTCCTTGTTTTTCCTCTAAACAGGCTTTTCTAGCAACACTTCCAAGAAAAAAAAACAAACCAAAACCAACCCTCTGAACTATGTTGCTCTTTTCAAAGATGACTTAAACTTATCATCTTATCTCAATATTGTAATGCTGAGTCAATAATGCCACTGTGCTTTTTAGTGATTCAGATACTCCACCAGAACTTGTCTATAGAGGCAGAACCAGAATAACAATATTTGAACTAGTACTGGGAAGTTCCAGTGGACTGGGAATAGGATTCTCATTTTAGTGTTTCACTTCTCATGTAATGTCTAAATGCTGAACAATGGATCAAAATTTCTGGGTGCTGAAATAGGAGCATATTTTTACAAACTGATGATAGATCCCAGGATAGGCAGTCTTGACAGTTAATTAGCAATGTCTTAATCACAGCTTGTTCTTGGAGTAACTGCAGACTTGGAAACAATGGATAGGCAAAACTGAAGTAGTACCGTTGGACTAGTGACATTGGTTTGTTTGATATGTGTCTGGTTGGACAGATTTTAAATGTATATTTCATCTTCATGAGAAACAAGTAACTATACAAGACATGTTTTAAAAACAACATCTGTTTTGTTGACCTTCCTTTTTCAGCAGTCCATCTATGTAAACCTAAATATTTAGATGAAAGCAACATTCAAAGACTTGTAGCTGAGACATTTCCCTTTTTCTGCTTTTTTTCTTGATGAATGTAAGGAAAGATAACAATTCACCTTTTTTCCACTCCATTAAAATCACATTCTAAGCAGTCTTCTGAAATCAGTACAGCGACATTATTTTGCAAGCTAATGGAAGCATTATTCAAATGCTTGAGCAAATGTTACTGTGTATTCATGTATGCACACTTTTACAAATGAAATAATACATCTGTGATTTTAGTTCCGTTTTTTCCTTTCTGTAGGGCTGACTTTACATACAGATTGAATTGGGAGTATAGTATATCTTAATTGTTTGTCTTAATCATCTTTCAAAAAGACGATTCAGTTTGAAATTGAGTAACTTTTTAAGATATGTTCATTTATTGCTGATTTCTCGCTATCTAACCAAATCTGCATCTTAAAAACATACTTGGGCAGCCTGGGTTTTTAGAAATTGATAGATGGGGATGTTTTAAACAGAAATGGTTTCTTTTTAACATCAAGGATTTGCTTTTTATTTCTCTTTCTATGGGAATCAAAAATAATGAGGTATTTGGTGTGAAATCTGGGTTCAGTGTTTTCCAAATAACAATTAGTGTTATTTGTCATGAGATTTTGTGTTTGTACATATATCATAATTCATTCAAGTGTGAAATAAAAACTATTTCACTTTCTGTTCTCACATGTGAAATTTCAGATATAGTGAGAATGGTCTTACCAAGTTGAAGATTTAAAAAAAAAAATATATAAAGTGTTGCCATGAGACATTCTGTGCATTTAGGGAAAGTAAATTGAGTAAACAGTCTATTTATTATTTAGATTCACTCGTTTATGTCCTCCAGAACAAGCGATACAGCAGTTCCAGATAGATGGTCTAATGAGCAATTTTAACTTATCTAAAAAAATGTACCTGGTGTCTCTTCTGTATTTTAACCATACTTCCATTATTTAAGTGTATCATTTATTTTGAATCACTTAATTGACAAAGGAAACCAAAAGATGTTCTGCAGTAGTTTGCAGTCACTAGATTTTTTGGGTTCTGAATAAGCTGAAGATGACAGAGTTCAAGGGATGCTATTTAGGGAAAATCGCTTTTCTCTGTTTTTTTTCTGCCCCTTCAGATCCAGCCATTGTAAATGGAGTTTATTGGTCAGAATCTTTAAATAAGGTGTTTGTTGATAATTTTGATCGTGACCCTTCTCTCATCTGGCAGTACTTTGGAAGTGCAAAAGGATTTTTCAGACAATATCCAGGTAAGAAGAATATGAGTTCTTACTTAAAATACAATAAAGATGCTATGGCTCCAAATTTCCACTGAGTATTGTCACAAATCATGACTTTCACAGATACTTGCAGGTTTGATTTTACTTTATCTAGTTTTCAGAGAGATATTTTTCTAATTAACATTTACAACGTTCTGAGTTTTTTCTACCAATTTTCATTTGGAAGTGAAGCCCTCAAGATAACGCATGTACTCGTATAAATTCCTATTCAGATATACATATACCCACATATGAAAAATAGCTTCTAAACAGACTGTGGAGAAGGAGCGCAAAAGGATTAGACCCTTCATATAGTACTGAACTTAGATAATGTGCTCTATTGATGCATACTGTAAGACTTAATTGTAATTTATTGGTCAGTTTTTAGACTTCCACTTAACCTGACATGTTTACATTTAAAGATTTCAAAAACTTGTTTTAAAGTTTACTTTCACACCAGTTGTAATAAAATGCAATTAGATCACTTGTATTATTTCTATAGAAATAGTTTAAAATATATATTGTTACCTATTAAGTTTTATGTTTAATCACGTACTAAATTTACTACATATTAAATAAACTAAAAAGCTAAATAAACTGATCCTCAGCTTCTGTAACTTTGGATCAGGCCCATAGTGGGAACGGTTCCTTTGGCTGACATGGTTTAGCAACCCATGTTTTTTTAAGTCTGAAGTCTTGAGTTTAACGTGAGCAAGTTTGCTATAAGCCTGTATGTCTGAAAGTGACTGAAATTAATGGCTACTACATCTGCATTAGTTTTAGATTACAGTTCAGTTCTCAAGCTCCATGATACTTCAGGGATAGAAAGAGATGTCAGTCCTTATTTTAAAGGCTGTTTCTTCTTTTGTGCTAGAAAACGAGTGTAAAAAGCAGGAAGGTTTGCCCTGTCAATTTTTTTTGCTTGGAGATGTTTTTATCATATTTCTTTTAACCCACAACTGGGAGATATTACCTTTCCTGTGAACAAAACATCAGGTGTATGACCCATGAGTGAAGAAGTTAGTGTAACAGGACCTTTTGAGATCAGCCATGGGTAGTAAGTGCTCAAGGTTTGAAAGGGACTCGGCAAGCATGTGATAAAGCTTGCCAGCACCAATGACCAAGTGTGACAGTACTTTAGTGACAGTCGTATGATGAACACGGTAGACTTGAAGAGGCTTTCACCTTACAGTAGGCTAAAAAAGAGTGAGAAAAAAATGTTGTTTCTGGTGGTCCTATTTTATTAAATCATTTTTCCAGCATTTCCTATGTTATAACACCATTTCATGTTAGATTAAAGTATGAAACTCCATTAAGTGCTACTTTACCCCAATACCACAGATATATTTTGAACAGGTACTGTGAAAATGTTGTAATTTGATCTTTTTATATCTTTTTTTTTTTAAACAGGAATTAAATGGGAACCTGATGAGAATGGAGTCATTGCATTTGACTGCAGAAACAGAAAATGGTAGGCAATAGATGACTACCAGTGTTTAAGAAATTTGAAAATAAGAAAAGTTCAGTATTTGGAAGAACAGGATGTTTTGTCTTTTGTCTTAGGTACATCCAGGCAGCAACTTCTCCAAAAGATGTGGTAATTTTAGTAGATGTCAGTGGCAGTATGAAAGGACTTCGCTTGACTATTGCAAAACAGACAGTTTCATCTATTTTGGATACCCTTGGAGATGATGACTTCTTCAATATAATTGCTGTGAGTGTCTCAGGATTTTTCTTCCTTTTTTTTTTTTTTTCTTCCATCATTTGTTGCTATATGTCATGTTTTACATCACACAATACACTTGAAAAATGTTGCAGGCAGGTGATGGATATAAGATGACATCTGAACCAACTGGACAGATACTTTGATTTTCCAATGAAAACTTCTTCAGGTGACAGTGTTTTCAAACTGGTTTTCTACAAGTTGCAATCTGAAACCCCTTAAACAAGTTGTCTTGACTTTGGGAGTTGCAAAGAATAGTAATCTGTTTTGTAGCTTGCCTGAACTTTCTACATAACCTTAATTTTTAACTTTGGGATTTTTTTAACTTTGGGATGTGTCCCCCCCCCGTGTCCCATCCCCAACCCCCCACCCCCACTTTTTTTTCCCCTCACAGCTTCTTCAGTACAGTGCAATTTGCAAAATGGTTAATATGTAAGAATTAATAGAACCAGATCTTAGCTTTTGCTGAAGCTTGTGTGGCGTGATAAAATGCCAACATAGCTCCTCATTGTTCATGCTTTCCTCAGTGTGAATCTGAAATGTATGTGTAAGTCATGCAGAGGTATTACTGGTGCTTCCTAACAGTGATAAATTAGATCATCAGTAGTTCCTGTTATTTGTGTATGGTAGTTAGTTTTCCATGGTACAGGTACATGTTTTAAATCTATGACAATAGGATAGTTTTACAGTATATAAGAGTAATGAGATTAATCATGTAGGTAAGGATGGCTTTAAAAAGTCCAAAACTGACATCAAAACTATGCTTTGGCTGGGGGAGGAGGAAGGGGGAGAGGGAGGAGGAATTGGTGGTTTTATAAATTCTCTTTTGCTGATATTCTTTTGCTAATACTTTATAAATATGTGGTTTTATCATATGCATAAATAGTAAAAATGTCTTCAAACTCTTGAATGTTAAGGAGCATTTTGGCCTTATTTTGCTACAAGGGAGGTGCCCTTTGTGTACTAAAATAAATGACCCCAATGACACCAGTGCAAATCATTGAGATTGTATGGAGAATGAAGTATATATGCCTGAAGTATATGTGCATTTACTGTATTTTTAACAGCGAGCAGTTAGTTCAGAATATCTTTCATATTAATCTCCTTGCATGATAATTGCATAATTAGCAGAAACTCATGTAGTAGAAAGACATAATTACATACTGTATCAAAAAAAGGTTTACTGCCCTTCAAAAAAAATGTGATTAACTGTATTCGAAATAACTTTTGTAAGTTGAAAGAATGTTTCAACTAAGTAATTATTAAGACACTTGACCAGCCATTTTTCGGTGTATAATCTCTGTGTTCATCAGTAGTTATGACAGTTACTGTGAATGATGTAGGAATAAAAAAAAAAAGTGTTTTTTTAAGTGAAGTTTTTTACTTTGGGAAAACCAAAAGGCTCATCTATAACAAAAAAATGTAAAAATGTATGTAACTAGAATCCAAAGTAATGCCTAAGTAATACAGCAGAAATACTGTGTAAATACTTCAAAAAAAGCAAGTATGAAATAACTAAATGTCATTTTTTTCAATTTAGACTTTAATTGAAAATGAACTGAGCTGTGTGTAAAACAGCATGGAGTCACAGAATTTTTACATAATTTATTGCCAATTAATGCAAACTTCTGATCACTGATTCAGCGACTGAGAAAAGGAAAGAAACACCCAGCTGAGCCTTTCCTCCCCCTTGCCCAGGCTCAACTTCTGCCCAACACCTCCCCTCCCTGCGCCCTGGTCTCGGCACCCCTTACCTTTGCTGCCATTTTCAGTCCCTCCCCTCTCCTGGGTGAGGTGCTGGGCGGTGTGGGAGGTCGAGGTCCTCTGCAGGTTTCTGTCAGTAGCTCTGTGCTTGTTCGTTTCTTACTGCCGCTCTTTGCTTTTCCCTTCAGTGTGGGTCACCCATGGGCTGCAGTTCCTCAGGGGTGTCCCCACCTCAGCCTGGGTCACCCACGGCTGCAGTCCCTCGGGGATGTCCCTGCCCCGGTGCGGGTCACCTGCAGACCATGGTGTCCGGACGTGCACCCCTTTCAGCATGACACTTTTCCAGCTGTGTTTCCAAATGTTTCCAGCCCCTGATGGCTTCTTCCTTACGTGAAGGATGCTGCAGCCTCCTCAGGCTTGCTGCTGCAGTTTTGGCGCCTCACAGGTTGCTCAAACTGGTGTTGGTGCCAGCTGGAACCGGCTGTGACCAGCACAGGGCAGTTCCTGGCCCTCTCCCACACAGGTTGCCACTGCAGCCCTCTCCTGCTTACACCTAATATGTTGTTTGGTTAGAATAAGAAGTTCTTAATATTTAGAAAGATACGTAATTACTGTGGTAATTATAGCATTTGTCTGGGGTAATTTTTTCATCTGAAGGTTCTTTCTTCTCTTTTAGTATGAATATGTGTTTATTTGTTGAAAGAAGTAGAAATAGCAACTGAGAATGCGATCTTATTCTTACCAGCTCAGCTGTTTAATTTCATTAGGACACTGATGGTTTAGTTACTACGCAAATATGAACCTGAAATTATTCACTGCATTGAAAGAGGTACTGCAGAAATGCAGGGGAAAACAAGGAGACCATGACAGGAGTGGCAATGAGTGGGTAAAGTGCTGTCCTGTCACCTTGAAGGTATCTTGGAAGAAGAGTTTTTAAGGAATTATTTTGGACTAAGTGTCACAATATAATCCTTGCTGTCTCACAAGGCAAAAAAAATAGTAATGTAAAGAAAACACAAAATTTGTTTGCTTGGAATTTTCAATGAGGAATGGCATAGGTAGGCTGGGGCTGGATTATTAAGTCCTCTTAAAATTTGGTGTATTAGAGGAAGATATAGCGAGGGTACACAGTAAAGCCAGGGTTACTGTGTTCTAAATGATCAGCAAAAATTACTTCTGAAGCACTGCTCTGAGTAAGTGTCAGCAGGGTAAATGATCTTTGTCAAGACTGGAGAGGATGTTTCAGTGAGCAAAACACAAGACAACAAAGCCCACGCAAGAGGCTTCTTGGTGTGAAAGCACTGAAAATCCTGAATAGCTTTTGTCTATAGACAAATGTTTGAGTGAGATTGTATCTTGCTCTTCATAATTTAGACGTAGCCAGTTTCATTTGAAGGTAAGATACACATATGTCCATATGAGAAATCCCCTTTGTAACATAGATCTGTGCATATGTAAAAAGTCTCTGCATCTAGAACTGGCCAGCTGTGCAGTGTGTGCAAAAATAGATCCGCTGTGCCTAAAAGTTGAAGACTTACTCTTCACACAGCACACAGCTGATACTTGCTCACACCGATTGTTCTTCTGAAAGGCCTGTCCAAATTGTTGCTCTGTGAGGACTGCTGGACATCTGGAAGCCTGAGACAAATGACCAAGTACCTCTTTCTCTTCCCAGGCCAAAATTTGAGGTGGAATAAGAGCTTTATGTGGGAAATCTGTACAAACAATACACTTACTAGGTGAAGCAAAAGTTTTGAGCCTGAGTGATTGTCAGGATGGCTTTATTATGCACAGTGATTAATGGATTAATACTTGCAACAGAAGACTTCTGTGAGGAACTTGGTCAGGAATTAGGAGTCAAATAGGTTAAGGAGTCTCTCCCTCCCTCTCCCCCCCGCCCCTCCCCCCTCCTTTCTCTCTCTCTCCCCCTTCTCTCCGTCTCCTCTCTCTCTCATTCTGACAAGAGGGGAGAACCCTAAAGCATGCCTGCATTTTGAGGCAAAAGAAGGAAATGCAAGGAAAATAGTGATGAAAGATGTGAGAGAGGACTTACAGATGAGCAACAGCCAGAATGAAGGAAGTGGGTTACACAAGCAGATGAGAAACTTTTGTGTTTGTTACAGTAAGAAGGAAGAGCACTTTAAAGTTAGCCAAAAGAGAATATGAGGTTAGAGAAGCTGGACTAGTGTAATACAAGGCTCTGTTGACAGTGAGGGTCAAGGATGGAAAGGAATTGAGCATTGAGGAAGTCAGTATCTATGTCAGTGAAAGAAGAGGAAACAGAACTTAGCAGATGAAAAAGTGAAGTCTGAAAAGCATTTGTGCAAAATTTGTGCATCAACTCTGGTAGTTTTTTATTCTCCCTTTACAATATTTCACTGTACAAAAAGTTTTAAAGCTTTTCAATTTGCTTTTCAGGTTGTTGTTATGCATTTCAGTATTCCATACACAAAAAGACATTTAGGATTCTCATTAACTGTAATGGGAGTTATGGTCGCTACATACTAACATCGTTAAAAACTCAATTAACACTTAGAAATATGCAGAAAGATAGCAAAAATAACCCCAGCCAAGAAAGAACAAAACCCAAAAGCCACTAGCAGTACATTAGCTGGGTTGTTTCATATCCATTTGATTTTTCACTAAATATACTTTAAACTTTTTATGTATATATAGCAGAAAGCAGAATTCAGTGCAGGTCTTTCCAGAGAATAAACATAAAAGGATAATGTTAAAAACCGTTTTAGCTTTCATGGGTAGGTTGTTGCAAAATCTATCTGAAATTGATGGACTAGATGATTGAATTGCAAAAAATTGTTGAAATACAAGAGCGATTTTGTGCTGCCTATGTTAAAATTTAAGGTCAGTTCACTGGTGCGTGAACAGAGATGCCTACAACAACAAGAGAAAAGGCATATTTTTCCAATTCACTTTGAAGTATAATTCCAAGTCATGCATTAAATTAACAATATTATCATAAAACGAGTACTAATTTTGCTGAATGCTGAAATTTTTTAAATGCTTTTATAAAAATGTAAACTCTACATTAAATTAACAAAATATTAACTAAGCCAAGAATGTTAAATTAATTTTAATGCTTTAGTCACACCATTTTAGCAAACTTGATTAGAATAAAAGTATTTGTTAATTCAAAGCACAGTAGTATAGTTCCCTGTTTTTAATTTGTAGAATTTTCCATTATAAATGGTTTCTGTGTAGGCTCGTCTTTGGAGTCCTTGTAGTCATACAGAATAGATTAAGGATAAACTTACTTTTCAGCCTGTTTGAATAATCAGATTCTGTACAGCTAGTGTGTGAGCAGGCTGAGAAAGAGAAAGGCAGCCAATTGCTAACCTCCATGATTGCTCCAAGCAGTGGGCTGAGCTTGTGTGCCACTTGTTGCGCATGGTAACACTAGTGGAACTTCGGAAATACCAATTCCTTTGGTTCCTTTTCTGGATTGGCTTCACTACTGGATCTTAGGTTAGGCTGTATTGGATATCTGAGTATGCCTAACATGGCGTGAAATCTTTTATCTGTGTATTGTTGCACAATAAAATGTGAATTTAATTTGTTTCTGTGGACCTTGCTCCAGACAGCTGAAATATGACAAAGGATAAACATGAAAAATGCTAAGGTAAATGTAAACTAGGTGTGTAGGTGTGCTAGAACCATAGGTATCTCACCTTTTCAGAATATGAATAGTATCTGATTATACAATATAGGTCAGCAGCTAACTAGCTGTATGGTTCCTCCTAGTTTAGACTTTAGCCCACTCATTTTATGCATGTTGTGTAAAGAAATAACTAGAGTGACAAAATAATGTGAACTAATAAAACAGATAAATGTAACTAAGTAAATAATAATAAAAATCAATGTCATCAAATGTTGAAATTACAAGAGAGTTGAAAGTAGACTGAGGTTTTAGAAGAGGAGCTCAGAAAGGAAGGTAATTGGTTTTTACTTCTCTCCCTCCCTCCTTCAGCAAAACACAAGCTATTCACAGCTATTGCACAGGTATTAGCTCTCTCAGCTATTGCATCACAGCTATTACAACTATAACATGCAAAGATGTCATGTGCCAGAGTACAGGGGTATGGAACTATGCAACACTAGGAAATATAAGAGAACAGTGTAATGCAAGACTCTTGAAAAGCAAAATGCAGGCTTTTACTGAGGTAAATTAACAAGAGATCTATACTGGGTATTGCTGGCAAAGTCAGCAGTTACTAATCAACTTTTGCTTCAAGATCAGGAAGCTATTTCACTAAATAGAAAATTTTAAATGTCATAGAAAAGCTGCAGAACTGAGTTCAAATTGCTGATAAGGTGGTAGGGAAGGGAAGTGGAATTTTTCCCTTTTCCACTTCATAGAATCATAGAATAGTTTGGGTTGGAAGGGACCTCTGAAGGTCGTCTAGTCTAACCCCCTGCCATGGGCAGGGACATCCTCAACTAAATCAGTTTGCTCAGAGCCCCGTCCAACCTGACCTTGAATGTTTCCAGGGATGAGGCATCCACCACCTCTCTGGGCAACCTGTGCCAGTG